>NC_141021.1:39277500-39460000 GCF_052040795.2 Danio rerio
AAAAGCTTTGTTTCTAATTTGTCGTCAACTCTGTTATACCGCATAATCTGTAAAGCACTAAGAGAGAAAAAAATGGGACTTGCTCTATAAGTCAGTGTTTCCCAACCACGTTCCTTGAGGACCTACAGCTCTGCACATTTTCCATGGCTCCTTGACCAAACACACCTTATCCAGATCTTCAGCTCATTAGACTGAAAGACTTGGGCTGTATCCGAAATTGCATACTTCTATACTATATAGTACTGTAGTACAAAACAGCATGGAAGCCGAGTGGTATGTGCAAATTTATCGATTTCGTAAACAGTATGCGAGAAGTACCCATACGACGTACTACTTCTAGTGAGATTCTGAAGTGCACATCTAGGCTATCCAATGATGCCCCGTGATTGAATTCATGAATGGGAGTGAAGCGATGCAATTGATGCAGGTAGATCACATAATCATGACAAAATGATGGATGTACTGTAGTACGTCCGAGTTCCATTTAAACAACACGTTCATACTCTATAGAACTTTTCTAATGGTCGAGTAGTAAATTTAAGTTTAAGTAAGTCATAGGCTGTGTCAGAAACCGCCTACTACTCAGTAGGTACTGCATTTGAATTTAAACGTACTACTCGGCCGTTAGAAAAGTACGTTCTATACAGTATAAATGTGAAAAGTATGAATGGAATGCAGACGTACTACATCGGCCATTTTGACATAGTCACGTGACGTACCTGCGTAATTTGCGTCGATTTACTCCCATTTATGAATTCGCTCGCAGGGCATCATGGGATAGCACAGCATGCATGGGATGAGCACTCCAGAATCTCGCCGGAAGTAGTAAGTCATCCGAGTACTTCTCGCATACTGTTTTTCGAATTCTATGAATTCGGACATACTACTCGGTTCACATACTGATTTTAGCATACTAAATAGTATGGAAGTATTCGGATTCGGACGCAGCCATAGTTCCATTCATACTACTGACTTTCATGCTATATAGAACATACTTTTCCAAAGGTCGATGAGTAAAATCCTCTTCAAATGCAGTGCCTACTGAGTAGTAGGCTATTTCGGATTCAGCCAGTGTTTCTCAACCATGTTCCAGGAGATCCACCAGCTCTCCTCATATTTCATGTCTCCTTAACCAAACACACCTGACTCAGATCATCAGCTCATTACTAGAGATTAAAAGACCTGTAATGGGAGTGACAGACAAAGGAGACATTCAAAACATGCAGTGTCAGGGATCCTCTATGAACATGGTTGAGAAACACAGCTCTATGTAATGTCACTTTCTTTGGCGGGAAACTCTGGAAGGCATTGAGTCATGCCTTTATTTTTCGTTCATTTATTTGTATATTTAGGACACGGCACTAGTAGATTGATTATTTGTTAACTCTCTTATTGTGATATTTCATGGAATTTCTCATTCACTTTTGAAATTAATAATAAAAATAATGTGACTAAAATGTGTAAATCCTGTTTTAGACTAGCCATGACATGTCTGGTTTGAGGTTAGCATCTTGAGCTAAATCACAAAATGGTTAAAGTCATCTATGTTATTATTATTGCTATTATACTATGTAATTATAGTCAACTATGTTACTCTATGCATGCATAATGTATTTATTTGTTTCTGTCACCACCGTCCCAGTAAATGCAGACAAAATTTACAGTCAATTACTCCCTCATTCATGCTCACCTCCCCCTGGGGAAATACAGAATAATTTGCTAAATCTGAAATCTGAGGTTTGGATTTCAAACTTACTCACCTCTTTTCTCTTTGTGTGTTCTTCTCTCTCTTACTCTTTCTTTTTCCATTGGGCTTTACCACACACTGTATCCAGGTTTTTTTTTTTTTTTTTCTTCATCCTTTCCGTTTTCTTCTTACTGCTGCTGTTTCCTTCCTCTCACTCAACACCCACTCTGCCTGCAGCCTCCCATGATCCAATCCAGTGTCTTCCTCCTGTTACTCACTACAATTGACCCTTAAAATCTGAAAACCGCTACATGAAGATACAGTTCAGTTCATTAGCATGCGTTAATGTCAGCCATGACCATGAACCATACTTTGTCAGCATTTATTAATATACAAAGCTGGCATAACTTTCAAGCTATGTTTTAGAATATAGTTTTTTTTTTTTTTGTGAACTATTAATCCTGTATGCATTATTATCTTAATGTATATTTTTGTATCTTTTTATCATTAAGATGGCTTAGTTTGCCCTTAAGTGAGACTCATTTTGAATAATTTCACCCTCATGGCATTTCAAACCACGAGAGCTTTGTTCATTATCGAAATACAAATTAAGATATTTTAGATGAAATCTGAGAGTTCCCTCAAACATCAGTGCACATAACTCATATACTCAGCCGTTGACCTTATTCTTCATGTACGATGGCTGGAGACTTACGGTCTCATTGACTTCCATTCAATTTTAGACATTAAAAACAGCTCTTTCTGCTGCTTGATGTTGCAAACAAATATTTCCTCATTATATTAATCTGCTTTGTCTTAATAGTCATAAACATACTTGCTTTATTTCATACTTTGTTTTATTATTCCTAGTCATTTCTCCCATATATCTGTTCTAAAACTTGTGAAAATGTTTGCTTTTATTACAGTTCTTCAACTGAGTAACTTGGGCTACATTTATATATATCCAAGCTAACTGCGCACTTAATGCAAAACCTTTTATACCATAAAAAAATAATAATTTACTTAAAGTGTTGGACGACCTGTGCACAAAATATATGCATTGTTTTCCTTCAAAGCTTCAAAGGAAACTTCGAGGACTTTACATCAGGTGGTGCTTTTGGAAATATTGTGCATGTAAATACCCCCAGCTTGGACAAACTTGGCTCAAAATCTTGCATCTTTGGATGTGGAGCCAAACAAAGTTTCGAAAAAAAAAAGTTGTCTAAAAAGCTGGCCCGTGTAGACTGTGTTAGTTTTGCACCTATGTGGGTTCAAATGCTTACACGTTGCTTAATATACACAGGATTTACAGCAACACACTAATATCTTTACATATGAAAATAAATAAAAGGATTGAAATGTTTATTATTATTATTTTCTACATAAATATAAAAACCACTGCCTACATGCCTTCTTCATGCCTCTATACCTTTTTTTCTGTTTATTCATGACAAATTGCATTTGTATGTTATTATTATTAGCAATATCATTTATTGTATGCATATTTGTATTTGTTTTAATAAAAACAAGTTTAGATTTGTCCACCTGTAAGTTTTTGGAGACGTATGCGTCACTATATGAAGCATAAGAATAGGACGTTTGTTTGGATATAACTCAGTTTTTTTATCACATTTCATTATTATTGTTCATTTATTTGTTTGCTGGAAGTTAAAACTGAATTAAGAAATAATTTTGAAGCAATTATTTGCATTTAACAAACAAAATTATATATGCTGGCTAATGGATGTCTTCAGTGAAGTGTGCACAACACAGTTTCCTTATCCACGAAAGTGAAGGAGTAGAGAGTAAAAGTAAAGAGAGAAAGAGAGATGAAAAGAGAAGAGGCCCAATGGAGAAGGCTCATTTTTTATTCTTACACAGATTGTTTAACTGTTTTCTCGCTAGTAAAGCATTACATTTTTCCACTTACAAAGTCTGCCATGTATATAGCAAGTGCACCATGGTGCGACGCAACTGACTCTTAAAGGCAATGGGAGACTAGTCTCTGATTGGTTTATTGCAGTTTTAATCAAAAACACCCATAAATCATTAAGAGAACAAGCACAACCCTATTAGACCATGCACATAATGTATTCTTCCATCCTTAAAATAGCAAAAGTGGATTCAGACACGCCCTTAATGCTTTTTTTTGCATGTGCTTTACACTTTGCGCCTAGATCGTTAAAATAGAGCCCAATGTGTGTGGGGAAAAAAAGCTTGTATTATCATTCTGTCTTCATTAATTACAAATGTGGACTTTTCAACCAAAACTTTTCTCTAATCATCTCAGCCCCTGGTTCATTCAAGTGCAGTTACACATATTTAAAGATATAAGCCGGTCATCCAAAAGAAAGGAGGTAATATTAACAGATTGAAATTGGGCATCAATATCTACAATGTAAACAAAGTGGTCTAAGTTAAACCCAAAAATACACTTGCTAAGGCAGCTGACATCTTTAACTTCATTACTAAAGATTGGCAGATGTTCCCTGGCTTAAAGTACACCAATTAATGGTTTAAAAAAAAGAGGACAAAAAAAGAGGACACCAACGTGTTGTTAACAGATTTATTGGAATCCCTTGATGTTTCTGCAAACACAGTTATGGCAAAAAATCTGCATCAAGGTATACAGTTTAGAGAAACTAGTTGCATCTGTCTTTTGCTCATGTTGAATATTTCCATACTGAGGAGATTTGCTAACAAGTATTGTACAAAGCAATGTTTTTAAAAAAGGGAAATCAAAAGATGAACAGGAAATGCTCTTTTGTCACAAAAGAGATATGGCTTTGTCTCTTGAAACAATGTATAGCACACACAGATTCAGATTTGTCCCCAAATAAAGAAAAGAAATCAGTATCTATTAACAAACAGGTGTTAATGTTCTAACATAACAAATGATCTGTGGGTATTTACTAGTAAGCTGCATTTTATTCGGTTTCAACATTGTTTACCTTGACCATGCTTTGCCCTTATTTTGCACAAAGGTGCTGCTTGGTGGTAATGTGATTTGTACAAATGCATAGTTTTACATTTTATAAGACTCCCTCAAAAAACACATCTAAAAAGACCGTCAAATCTTAAGGAAGGAGCATCTCAAAAGTGTGGATTCACACCAACTCTCAGTATTTCAAGTTTCATCATTTGGTGATGGAGTGAAGTAAATTGCAAACATGCTGCAGCAAGCTCTGCAATCTATATTCCTTTATGTTGTTGATGGACATCTGAATTCACGTCAGGCTGCTTAATTTCAGTTGGACTCCCAGTTCTACTCCTGTCTTTAGGTTAAATTTTTTATACTGTTTTACAAATGCCATATATTTTTCATATACTGTATAAATAATAATAATATACAGCGTGGCTCGTTCACAAGACGTCGATAACTTGTGAAAGACTTACAAAACATAAAAAAAGTTTTTCTAACAGTGCAAAACTATAAGGAGTTCAGTGTCGATGTTTTTGCTTGGTTTGTTTTCTTTATATATTAAACAACAAGAAGATAAACATATAATCTGGGATAAAAAGTTTTGGCAACCAAAAGTCATTTTTCTTTCTATGTTATGTAGCTAACCTCTGATGTGAGCTCTAAGTTGTGTTGTTTGTTAGATTTGTAGGCAAAGCGAAGAGGGAAAAAAAAACACAAAAACGTACAATTAGTTCACATTACTACAGAGCAAAATGAGTTTAGTTAGTGAAATTCATGGAGTAAAGAAGTATTTCTTGTGGTGAAAAGTAAATGTATATCCGTCATGCTCTCTGGGTCTTACTGTGGATTCTGTTCAACTACAGGCAGTCGTTAAACTGTTTGGAGGAAAATGTGTGAACTTCGTCCCAACATCCGGAAAATATTTAATATAGAAATGTTCCATACAACGCAACATAATAATTCACTGATTTATTTACAATAGATACTGAAAAAAATGGTAACTTTTGTGAGAAAAAAAGGCACAAGTTTCCCTTCTTAAATACACTGTAAACATCTTTTCAAAAAAAAGCATGCATAAACGTTTTACTTTACAAAAGATCTCATATATTCTTTTTTTCTTAGTGTTTTGTTGACAAATTACTAATATATTGTGTCCAGCAAAATAGAATCTCTCAAAAATACTTCACATACATCCTTTGAACCTTTTAACATCTCATTTATATATCTTGTGTATTTAAAAAAAGGGAAAAGTTGGAAAAAAGAGACACTGTAAATACCTTCGCAACATCTACTTTTAGGTCCATCAAAAGAATAAAAACTAAATGTTCAATGTACAGTGTATTGACAAGTTGGTGAAATGCAATTTGGGTACCACAGTTTGATTGTTCTTTTGTTTTTATCTAAACTACAAGCATTGTGATTGTTTTTTGTCCTCAAACAGTCATTTACCACCAACCAGCTACATCACAAAGGCAAACATCAAAAGTTCTTGGACGTTTCCAGTTCACTTACGCCCCAACCTGAACCCAACCGCGCCTCCCCCCCCCTTCCGCCCAAGAACTTTACATAACCGACACAATAGCAGAACATCACACATCCCAATTATCACTTTGTGTCTGTGCAAATCAAAATCAGGATCATACTAATCCTATCAAAAAAGAAAGCCAACAATATCCTCTCAAAAGTGAATCAGCCTTCCTGTGCCTTTAAGTCATTTAGAAAGAAACAGACAAACACACACACACACTCACAAAACACACACACACAAACCTTCATTGTCCTCAGAATCACAGCATTTCAGAACTTGTGGTACCTCTTTTGATTCCATCAGTAGCACAGTGGGGTTATGAAACATGAAACAGTGGTCCAAATTCCATTTTTAGATACATTTCACTCAAGTACTCTCAAGTCGACTGGGTATTTCCCCAAATAGCCAGGTTTTAATTGTAAGGTTCTTGAAATCAAAAAGTTCCTATGTACAACATCTGAAAAAATTACCTACAAGCAACAATTATAATCATAAGATACACATATATTGTGTGTTTATGAGCAGGTTACTGTTATTGTTGTTCACTAATATGAAAGCTGTTTGTTTCAGAAAAGCTTTTCCCATACTGTATCTAACTGTACATGTGCTGCTACTGAAAATCGTCTACTTTTTACGTTAAGAAAACAGAAGCACCTTGTTAGAAAATGGCTTCTAGCTGGATTGATTCTTTGAAATGAAGCAAAAAACATAATCATATAAAAAAGCTTTTTTCCTCTGAAACTGTAAATTAGTAGTGTATTTTCTTTAACGTCAAAAAGGAGCTGGTTTAGTAACAGCTTAGGTACATTTTGCTAAATCTGCTACAGTCCTAGCTCACACATAAAATGTGTCTGTGCGAGCTTATTTCTTTGTACACGATGAGCCATAATTTGCCTCATTGCAAATAAAAAAAGATCCCTTTCAGCGGAACTTTGACCCTGTGTCATGCTGTTGACACTATGGGAACACCTTTAGTGTGAAAGGAGCCTGAGGCACATTTCACACACAAATCCTGATTGGCTAGAGCAGTCAGATGACATCACTTGTATATTAGCTTGCTATTAAAGTACGTCAAAGCAAAAAGTCATCAGTCTCACTGTTTACTGGAATCTACTCCCCCATAATATCCCCACTTCATAATGGTGGATGATTCACACATTTTGTGTTTGTTTTGAAACGAAGCATGCTCTATCAGCTCTCAAGGGAGCGGGCTACTTAAACTGTGATTGCGCTGGGGTGATGAAACTGTGCTCGCCTGGCTGAATGAAGGGATGTTGAGACAGCATGACAACTTTGATCTTGGGGATCACAGTTTAAGCTGGCAGAAGAGTTTGAGATGAGTATATCCCTTTCTTAAACTTCACCCTCTAGATCTGAAGCTCACAGGTTGAATCCAAAAGCTTGTTCTGCAGCCTCTTCCAATCCAGTTCAGAGCATGTTATTAGTCCTGTCCAACTCTTAAGAACTCTATGTGATTGAAGTTCCTCCAGGTTGAGGTTATGACCCATGCCACAGCTAGATGCAAGTCTAAACTGTAAGGCAGAAAGAAAGAAGATCAGTCCAGTGAGACTTGATAGCCAGTTTCTGACTGGCCGTAAGGCCCCACAGTCCCCTACTATTGAAATAAATAAATCTGTTTGAGGCTAATATGCTAACAGAGCATAGTAGCAACAACCATATGTAATTATTTGAAAGGAAGGGAACTGTGTGGGAATGGGAATATACCCCTGGTTAAAGTTATCTCTTCCATTAGCAAGGCATCTATTTTGAGGGTTCTTGCTGCTCCTAGTGGGCAAGGTTTATGCATTGGTATGTCAAAGTAGTGAGGTTCTAACACAATAGCAATGTTACAGACTCCCCAGGCTGATCTCCTGAGGTATCTTAATGTCTTGTTCACACTACAGGTTTTTAGTCCAATTTAGGGCTGATTTGCAATTTAACAAGCTCAACAACAGAGTGGTATGTGATCGTGGGTTGATCAGCGGGTGATCAGCACTCTGCAGTATTTATGTGTGAACTTCTGTATAATGCATCAAAGAGCCTTGTTTACATGTCGCAGACACCTCACAGACGACAGATACCAAGTGGGGTTCGTAGTGTAGTGATGAGCTACAGCCAATGAATGAGCAAGACATAGATTCACTGGTCATTGTGTTCATGTGCTCAACAGAAATATCTGTTATTGGCCAGAATCACTTTACTCCGTGTTTACACAGACTCAAGAGCGAAAAAAAAGCCATATCTATAAATCTGCTGAAGGATCAGCTGATAGATGCGGCTTTCGAACGCTCCCTTGAAAACTTTTAGAGCTACTATCAGCTACAACTAGCTGTCTGGCTGTGTGTCAGTGATGTAGGCCATCGTCACACAAGCAGCTAATAGTGTTCTTTTTCTGACAGCTATGCCCAAAAAACTTAATTCGCTGAGCTTTCAGGGCTGAACAGAGTTATTGGGTGACAGAGTTGTTGTCAGATCTTGTAGTGTGTCAGCCTTTCTTATCAATCATTTATGTAGTCTAGTTCACAGTTAGTGTGACCTAGGCTTAACCAAGCCAAGCAACTGTCTCCAGAGGTAGTACTAAGGATGCTGCTATGGCACCAAGTTGGACCATGGAGCAGCATCTGTCATTGAACCTCAACCAAGGAGGAGAAATTAGTCCAGAGTCTCAGCGAGGCAACTGGTCCTAGTTTTTCAGCCACCCATGCTTCTCCTCCTCAAAGTTTTGGGGAGGGACATGGCGTGCACACAGAAAATCCAGGGAGGATCACAGGAAGGTTATTTTCCATCTGTAGATTCAAGCAGCCTAAGCCTTGAGATCCTTCTACTGTTCATGTACGTAGATGACAGACTGAGAAATGGGCACACTGCAGGGCAAGAATAGACTGAATTTCACCCTCACTTTTGTTGCCAGCCTCAAGCATTTTAAGCCTACAGGTTGCACTGTATACGTTGGCTGCATTAACAAACATCCCTAGGAGTTTGAAGAGGGGATGAAAGAGCACTAGGTAGAGACTTTAACATAAAACCCTCTCACTTGTTGTGTAATCTTCACTGATGTAGGGAAGAGTAAAGTTGCTGACAGAGTAGCTGAGAGGACTGACTTTCCAGAAGGATCACATTGTCGCTGTTTACGGTATATGTTTAATATGGGAAGTATTATCAAAATGCTTCTTCTATAAATCACAGGATGTGTGTGTGTTTTCCGCCAGTAGGAATTAGGAATGTTGATTGAGAAGGAAGTGAATACTGTACATCAGGACAACGGAATGGACAACGTTGGTCCTGGAGAGCCATTGTTCTGCAGATTTTAGCTCCAACCCTAATCAAACACACTTGCCTTCTAATCATCTTGAAGACACTGATTAGGTTTGTTTGATTAGTGTTTGAGCCAAACATAGTTCTGGAGGCTGGGTGTCCAACATAGTTTAGCACCAACTTCCTTCAACACTCCTCGCTGAAGTTTCTAGTATACCTAGAAAGAGCTAGGTTAGCTGGTTTAAGTGTGTTTAATTGGGGTTGGAACTAAAATATGCAGGACACCGGCCCTCCAGGACAGTTGTTGCTAGAGCGGATACGTTTGCGGCCGGAAGTTAACGAGAATTATTTCTATTATTTATTAAATTTCTCATTTGTTTTATTTTATTAACGTCAACCCCCACCCCAACCCTAAACCCAACCATCACAGTAATGTAAAAACAGTTGTTGTACCGAGTATTAGTTATGTTATCTATTAAATAACCCAATAAAATTTATTTTTGAATGCCTACCCCTACCCCAACTCTAAACCCAACCCTCACAGTACTGTAAAAACATAAATTATTGTTATACAGTGTTATAAAAAAATGCTGCTTTAATAATGTGCAGAGCGCACTTCCGGCCGGCCGCATATCCGATCTAGACTTTACCCTCCAGGACCGAATTTGGACACCCCTGCTGTAGAACATAAGTCCTCCATGACTCAAGTTGCCCATCCTTGCTGTACATCCTACTTCCTTAACTTCTTGTCCCCTTTAACACTATACGCTGGATGCCATTTTGTGAATGTACAGTACATAAGTCCAGGTTAGCATGCTTTCTGAGGGTTTGACAGATTTAAAAGAGCAGAAAAATACATTTTGTTGGCATCAGGGGTCCTGCTTGTTCTTCCATGTCCCCCTTCAGCATGAGCTGTACATGCTAAATCAAGTCACCCTTTTATTGACCACCCTAGCTAATCAATATTGGCGTTTTAGACACACATGCCTTAGACACCATCACACAGAAAGTGTTCCCATAGCACCAACACCATTACACAGCATCTCCTTCCCATCTCAGGGAGCCAGGTTAAATACATAACCCTAAGACATTTTCTCAGTCTTTTCCAAAAGCATTTTTGTTGAGCTGCCGTTCCTCAGCTTATCAATCATCAGCGTGACCAGTACTCACTGTAAACACTTCAAGTCATCAAAATATGCATCGATGCCATTTTTGCAGATGAAATAAATAGCCACAATTGAGCTTAATTTAACATATTGTAGCCCTTTGAGTCTCTCTCGTTACTTACCAAACAAGCCAGACGAATCAACTTTTCATAGAAGTGATGCAGTTATGGACATCTTTGTCTCAATCAACAATAAGAGCAGTTTTTATTACTGAATCTCGCCTTGAATTTTACAAGCGCCGATTTGTTTTACTGTTACATAAGAATGCAATGGTATTTACTGGCAGATTGGCAGGTCAAGGATATGTCTAAGACGTGGGCCCATATTTCTCTGTGTGTGATGTATTCACATGTGACTGTGCACTATAGCTTTACCAAAGAATATGGCTTCATATCCATATAGAACATTGTCAGCATTGTCTTTGGGGGTAAGGGACGCACTGTCACATGAAATTCGAGTTCTTCTCCGTTGGCCGGGTACAGAGATCTCTTTGCCTTCCCTCACTACACAAGCCTTATATGGCTTTAAACCAAGCCTCATATTACGCCTTGCTTTGTGCATAGCGGGCTTGCTCTTGTTCGCTCTCCGAGGGCTGTGTGTCCTCTGCTTTTCCTCTCATTTGATCCTTCGTTTTCCCCTACTTTCGTGAGTTTTCAGTCATTTCTTATGAAAGTAGAGGGTGTGTGTTTGACCCGACTCCACCTTTGGTATCTGGTCGCTGATAATTTCCACCAGCATCTCGGGAAACTCAACCTTCAGAGCCTGGGATTCGCGGAAAGTGTAGAAACAAAAGTCCAACAGGCTCCGAACAAGCTGGAAAGAGATGTCAGGAGTTAGATTTAGTTAAAAATAATAATTAATTAGTTAATTTTAATTAATAATTAAAAATAACCTTTTTTATTGAAATTGAAATCTATCTATCTATCTATCTATCTATCTATCTATCTATCTATCTATCTATCTATCTATCTATCTATCTATCTGTCTGTCTGTCTGTCTGTCTGTCTGTCTGTCTGTCTGTCTGTCTGTCTGTCTGTCTGTCTGTCTGTCAGTCTGTCTGTCTGTCTGTCTGTCCGTCCGTCTGTGCATCTACCCATCTGTCCATCCATCCATCCATCCAGAACACGCTGTAAAGATGTCAGGTGTCAGATTTCATTCAGAATGACAGTGATTACCATTTAAGAGATGCTCTAATGAAGCACGAGTGTGGATAAACATGTTTTGATGCATTAGGAGGAGAAAACTTTAGAGAGCCATGCTCATTTATGGGTGCGCTGTGTCTAACTGACCAAAGATCTTGAACTTGTTTCTCTTCATCTTACAAATTAATAAATCAACACTACTGTCAAGTGTTCTTCACCCCCAAGTGCAGTTCAGAGTGTCTTTTCCATTACTTTTGTGAGCCATTACAAATTGTTGAGCTCGCAGCAATGCAATAAGTGATAAGATATGAACCGCTGCTTTCATCTTTCAGGGTTAACATGATGGATGGCAGTTTTTAATTATTATTATTATTTGAATGACATTATAACTCTTTAATAATGAACTGCTCTGATTACTTAAACATCTGATTTTATAATAGTTTTCCAGCTTCCAACATTTTGTTCCCACATTCGAGCAAAAAAAAAAAAATCAATAGTTTTAAATGTCTTTTTATTTTATTTAGTTTAATTTCGTTTAATTTAAATGTTTATTTTTTTTATTTTAGACAGATATATCAATTATTTTTCTTTTAATAATTTTTGTTCTAAATGTGCCTGACAAAATTTTCATTTATTTTGTTTTAGTTTATTTTATGCGTTAATCATTTTACTGTGTTTTACAGAAGAGACCTTTACAAGAGCTTTAGATTTTTATATAAAAATCTATTCATCATACTATTAGAAATGATGTTATTCACCTTTATCACCTATATCTCATCGTAATATAGTTAGTACAAAAGATGTAATTAACTTAATACAAAATATTCTAGAAGTAAAGATTTTGTATGTATATACACTAATTAGCCACTTTATTAGGTACACCTTGCTAGTACTTTTGCTTTCAGAACTTAATCCTTCGTGACATAGATTCAACAAGGTACTGGAAAATTCCTCTAGGATTCCTCAGAGATGACATGATAGCATCACGCAGTTGCTGCAGATTTGTCGGCTGCACATCTATGATGCAAATCTCACGTTCCACCACATCCCAAAGGTGCTCTATTGGATTGGGATCTGGTGACTGTGGAGGCCATTTGAGTACAGTGAACTCATTGTCATGTTTAAGAAACCAGTCTGAGGTGATTCACTATTTATGACATGGCGTGTTATTCTGCTTGAAATAGCTATCAGAAGATGGGTATACTGTGTCATAAAGGGATAGACATGGTCAGCAGTAATATTCAGCTAGGCTGTGATGTTGACACGGTGCTCAGTTGGTACTAATGGGTCCAAAGTGTGCCGAGAAAATATCCCCCACACCATTACACCACCAGCAGCCTGAACCGTTCATATAAGGCAGGATTGATCCATGCTTTCATGTTGTTGATCCCAAATTCTGACCCTACCAGCCGAATGTCATAGCAGAAATTGAAATTCATCAGACCAGGAAATGTTTATCCAATCTTCTATTGTCCAATTTGGTGAGCTTGTGTGAATTGTAGCCCAAGTTTTCTGTTCTTTGCTGACAGGAGTGGCACCCGGTTTAGTCTGGATGGGCTGTAGCCCATCCACTTTAAGGTTGGATGTGTTGTGCATTCAGAGATGCTCTTCTGCACACCTCGATTGTAACGAGGGGTAAGATGAGTTACTGTTGCCTTTCTATCAACTTGAACCAGTCTGGCCATTCTCCTCTGAGCTCTGGCATCATCAAGGCACTTGATCTTGAATCACCTTTCTTCCCCATTCTGATGCTCAGTTTGAACTGCAGCAGATTGTCTTAATCGTGTCTACATGCCTAAATGCATTTGCAGTTGCTGCCATGTGATTGGCTGATTAGAAATTTGTGTTAACGAGCAGTTGGACAGGTGTACCTAATAAAGTGGCCAAGTGTATGTTATAATATATTGTTGTATTAAAAAAAATGCAACATTATGTTGTCTTGCTTAATATTTTATTACATTTTCTTTTAAATAAAAAAAAAATATATATAGCTTGCTTAGTTCGGGGGTCCTCCACTTTCAAAATGTTAAAGTATATATTCTAATAAATATGCTTAAGATACTTTATTGAACTTAAATTTGCCAATTTATGGAAATCAGAAAAGACATCTGTATTAGCTTTGAAAGGTATAGCTGTAACAGAGCAAAATTACTTCCAACCTGCTTTGATCTCTTAGCTTAGCCCAATAACAGAGGATCGTTTCGACTTACATCATGCGTGGCGTCCAGAAGTTTGGTCAGCTGGAAGAAGCGCTGCCATGTTTGGCCAGAATTGTTAGTGGCTTTCCCAACAGAGCGGCGGAGCTCCTTAATATAATTCACCCGCATCTCCTCAAATGCCCCTTGGTTCTTCAGACCATCTTTGGGCACTGTTAGCAAAAGAAAAGCATGTTATTAGTAACAATGTCCAATACACATTTATATAGCATGTAAAACTACATTAGTTCTATATCTGTCTCTGTGTATTCATCCTTCTTCTAATTCGTCTGTCTTGCAGGCTACTTCTCTGCTGATTAATGTTCCCTTGTGTGAAGTTATTCAGGATTAACTCAATCAGAGTACCGAAAAGAACTTTGACTTTTGGCAGATGAGAGATAGAATCTCCTTCAGGTTGAAGGGAGTAATTCTCTCCTATCCTGTAGAGGACAAGGGCACTTATGGCCTGCAGCCAACCACGTGAAATGACATTCCGTTTCTGGACAGCTGAATAAGAAACAGCTCATCCACACACTCCAGCTCAACCACACACTCCTTCTATCCACTTTCCAGCAACATGCAAATTAACATTAGTCATTTCTTTGCATCCCTTTGACTGGCTAATTGAATTGTTTCCATTTATGATTTTGATAATAGTATGTGCAAACAAGGCAGTGTGAGCTGAAAAGCAATTACAACAGCGGCAGACCTTAAGGTTGTAATTAGAGGAAATTATAATTAAAACAATTTTATTAATTTGTATTAAAATTCAAGATCAAACATCAAACCTATGTGTCAGTGTAGCCTTATGTGCATTTATCACTACAAAATTAAAATGTGTTACTGATTCTTAGGTCATCGAAAGTCAAGGTAAAAAGGTTTCCCCTTTATATACTAAATGTATCTGAAAATGTGATGCTTGGTGATATTTATGTGTGGTAATTCAAGCCAATACTCACTATTTAAGAGTCAAAAATATTCACAGGCAAAAGAAAATGAATAGTCAAAGCCACTTCAGTACATCAGTACATTCACAACTCTGAAACATTTACTTATTAAAATAAGCCGTTATCCCAATTTCCCAGTAATGGGAATGGAAATAAGTGTTTAAAAGATTTAAAAGTGTTTTTCATATTAATATTTGTATATTTAAGTTTTTCATTTGGTATTCAAATTGGTATTGTTGATTTGCCATGTTAATTCATAATTCAAAACTGAAGACTAGCATTGCAACAAATGATTGGGAAATGGTTGGGTCGCCATCACTTCACCTCAGCTGATTTCGGCTGATTAGCTGCTGAACTTTTCATATACATCATATTTTTGTTTATGTTTTATGTGGCTTTACTCAGTGGATTACCTTTTGGAATTATTTCTTACAATTATCAGAATATGTGGCATGCTGTGTGCACTTAATTGAGCTGACAACCATTCACGTGGCCTCCAGTTCCCACGTGAGTGAAATTATTTGCTTATACCATCTCTATAAATGTATTTGTTCTATTTAAGGTCATTTATCATTTAAATTTTTCTTTAGACCTGTATGCACTCCAGAATCTGACAGATTGATTAGCTGTAGGCAATAGAATAGTCATCTAAAATGTTGTCATACCGTGTTATGCCTGGATTTCATAAACAGCCTTGCATTTACTAACACAGACTATATTTTAAGTATTTGGAAGTAATTTGCCTTTTCCTCCTGTTGAAAAACATCATAAGAACATTTTTTTTAGTGATTCAATGTATTACAACAGTGTTTTAAAAGTCTAAACACTTTATTGATATACTACACAACCAAGCACATGTGGTCAGAACACAAACGAGTCGCAGGTAATGCATTATTAAGTGTTTTCCCCAAAGAAAAGCCCATCTAAGCAAAATGCTAGCAGGTGTCTGTAGCTCCGCTCACGCTCGTCTCCTTGCCGTTGTTTGGTATCTCCCAGTCGGTACGATGACAAACAAACAAAATGGCGTCTGTTGGCCATGCCCACTTGTAGCTTCTTTCACATTCTTTAGAAACCTATGAGTGACAAAACGGATACTACGTCCTCATCTTTTACAGTCTATGGTCAAAACAAGCAAAATATAGCTGTATACATGCACTTTTTAATTCAACAAAACTTAGCAGGTAAAGCAGGTAAATAAAAACATACCATGTGATAATGAAAGGAGGATCACGTGCACATGGTTAACGTTAGGCCAATTAATAATCTGTTCAAACAATAGTTCAAGCGAAAGCGGCAGGACAGCGGCTGCACTATCATCGCGAAGAGAAACGATCGCACCAGTTGTGTTTTTTCTAGGCACGGTTATTTTGCGCAAGGAAACGAGAGCGAGCACAGGTGATGTGATAGGATGAGTGATCACCCTCTCATTCGGTGTTCATCTGCTTTCTTTTGCTTGGTGAACACAATTATTTCTGTCTGTCGTGCTGCTTCTCGATTCTAAGATCACATTTGCACAAATATTGGGCTGCCCTGATCTTTACACAACAAGAAGACGAGGCTCTGGATTAAAATTATTAATGTTGTAAATAATGTCCAGTTTTTTGCACAGACCAGTCGTTCTCTTTATTAGACCTCAATGTATCACCAAGAGGCTTTTGCCTGTATGTTTTTATTTTCTCCTTCCCCTCTGAAAATGCTGCAAGCTATTGACTTGCTTGTTATGAATCACAGACAACCATGGAGGTTTCTGCTTAAAATAATCTTTAATGCTCTACTTAAGAAAAAAAAGTCACCTACATCAGATGCCAGAGGGGGTGATTAAATTAACGTGTCAATTTCTGGTTGAAGCATCCCTTAAAGACATGATTTTCAACAAACTAGAGTTTTTAACAAAGAATCAACCAAGCACTTTTCATTTTTTGTTATCTCCACATTACAACAACAGGTCATTCAGGATATCTAAAGCTCTTTCTCTCTCTTTCTCTCTCTCTGTGTTGCATGCTTGAAAGTTAGAGCATGGTGTAGGAGCGGTTCACTTGAATTAATGAAAGTTTCTTATTTCCTTTATCTCTTTAACATGTTTTTTTTTCATCAATATTTATTTAATCATTAATTCTTGTGCACTGTTCAAATCAACTACATATTTGTTATGTTGGTTGCTGTTTATTCCCTATTGACTTCCATTATTAATTAAATGTTTTGATTACAAAGCCATGACACCATATAATAATGCATTCTTAATTGTTAGTGGTTTTCCCTGTTGGAAAGAGGTCAAATTTGTCATTTTTACTGTTGATCTTCAGTTGGCATCATTAACTTTTTAGACTGGCCTGTGCAAAAAAAATGTTTCTGACTTTTATGGAGTTCTATAAAATATCACAGCAGAATGTGTGCGCACACTGTAAAGACACTTACTATGTTTACTATGTTCTGATTGCTAAGCTGGTTATTTTGATATCCATTTCATGTTCATATTTATATCTCACACACAGACTATACTCCCCATATAACTTTAAGCTTATAACTAAGCTTATTTTTGCAGTGCAATTGATGATCAATAGTAAAACTGTATCTTTTCTCAACAGTAAAACCACCAACAATAAAGAATGCATGATTATATGGTGTTGGCAATAAAAAAATGTTGTTGTAAAGTTGTTATTTAGCTCCTATAATGTCAATGGGGCAAAAACTGCCATGAACATAATGAAGGGGGTATTGAATCTGCCCAAAGTGTAGAGTTTAGTTTTTGTAACTTTTCAAAGCATTATCCCAAAGTTTGTGTCAAAATATGATGTCACCAAAATAATACATTTGCTGAAACACAGAGAATATTGTGGGCAAATTAAGACTCAAACTCATCCAATAGTGGATAAAAATGCCCCGAACAAACATAAGGGTTAATATTTATTTAAAAAATGTAAATATGTTTGTAGAATGGCACTGTGGCGCAGTGGGTAGCGCTATCACCTAAGCTAAAATAAAAATAGCTAGTTCGAGCCTTGGCTGAGTTAGTTGGCATTTCTGTGTGGAACGGGCAGATGGTCAGTACAGGCAGGCAGTAGGCAACATAAACAAGCAAACAAGGTGAGGGTCAAATCAAGGCAAAGGAAACGTGTCGTAATGTTCACTAACAGTTCATCAAGGCTCTGCAAAGTCTGTACGTTTGTGTGCTGTATAAATAGTCCACCTAATCAGTCTTTGAGCAGCTTCAGCTGTGTAAGTGTAATCAATAGAGACTTGGAGCAGGTGTGTGTGTGTGTTGCATGACAGGACTTGTAGTTCATATACTGGCGGATTTGTAGTTCTTTAGTGAACTGTGTGTTTACCAGCGATCTGCAGCCTCTAGATCGCTGGTGATCATAACTATAGATAAGTTGGCTAAGCTAAATTGTCTGTTATGTGTGTGTATGTCCTGGTCCTCCAGGGTGGGGGTTAAGCATTAGGCTAACGACCCACCTCATGAAAATTAGATTAGACGAAACACCAATACAGTACGGCTGTAAATCAACTTCGATATAAACAGCCCTGGGAGCAAGTAAATAAATAAGTTTGTAGTTTAGAAAACCATAGCATTTCCCTCAGAAGAGGCAAAGTCTGCTTTTTTCTATCAAAAATTATAGTATAATTTTGTTTGATCAGCTGTTTTTGGTAGAAGACATGCTATTCTGGCTTTGGGTGAGATCTTTAGTCGTGGAATGAACAAGGTAGTTGTAGTTTTTCTGCTAAAGAAGAAAATCCAATAAACAGACTTGTTGATAATGAAATTGTGCTGGCATATACATTGTCAGTTGTGCCACTCAGTTCACCTGCTACTAAAGTAGTCATTTCAGATGCTCCTCCTTTCATCTCCAATGAGGACATTACAAGATAATTAAGTTGATTTGGTAGGTTGGCAATTTTTACTAAAATACTCCCACTTGGAGCCAAAACTCTGCATTGAAGTATGTCTTGTCTTTTTGAGGACATGTCTTCAGCTTTTTAAACGCGCCCTCTGAATCTCTCTTCCCATAAGATGCGGTGATAATTCATTTATGTAGCAATGAATAGTAGAGTTGTTTTGAATGTGTTGATTTTTGACAAAAAAAAGTCACCTGTCCACACAACAACAACAAAAAAACAGTGATATTGAAATGGATAGTGAGGAGCTTGTAGATTGTAGCAAAAAATTGTTAAGGAAAAGGTAAAAATGCAAAAGATATGGATATTTCACTCCCTCTTTCTTTTTTTCTTTGTGTTTGTGTGTGTGTTGAATGAAGAGCAGCTATTCACCTCTGTTTATTGGCAGGTGTGTGTGTTAAAACCTCCCCCTTTTTTCTGCTCTCCCACTGACCCACATTCAGCCTCGTTAACCACAGGCTGCCATTTACAGCCTCAGCGAATAAAAAGTAGGCCGATTATGCCACGCTAATTGCTGTCTTGTCATAAGAAATAACTTCTTCTGCAAGTAGAGTCTGTCATTTTGGGAAGATTTCTGACCGGGGGAGTTAGTTGTAGAGCACTACAGCACTGCATGTGTTTAATGCGTAATGCAAATGGATGCATTTAATAGTAACTGGTTTGGATGTGGAAATACAGCGTGTTCAATAAAATTAAGTGCAGTTGATAGTCACAATAATAGCTTAATCAGCTGATCATGGCTTTTTGATATAATAACATTTATTTAAGATAAAAAAAAAAAAAAATTGTTCAATCTGCTTAATTACAATGTGCAGAAACTTTTTTTTATGTCCAATCCAATTTAAATTTGTAAAACTTAATTCTTTCATGTTGTCCCAACACAAATCGATTGCGTTGAGGCAAATATTTTTTTTTACATTTTGCTGTAGCATTAGCAGTGATATATATATATATATATATATATATATATATATATATATATATATATATATATATATATATATATATATATATATATATATATATAAATAAATGATTTATTATTTATTATTTTTTTATAAAAAATTTAAAGTATAAAAACAAATTGAAATAAATATTAAATTGATAAATAATAAAAACTACAATTTCACACATCAAAGATGCTAAAATAATGTTGAAAATGCTATTTTAACTGAGCATTTTTACAATTACTGATCGGATATATTAATTTAATGTTTAAGGTTTTAACCAAAGAAGGGAACATTCGTCATTCGTTTTTTGTGTTAATCAACATTTAAGCCACAAGTGCTGAAGATTTGAGCTTAACTTGTGGACTGGATCTGGAGTGTTTTCTATTATTTGATGTCTTTCAAAAGCTCGAATAATGCGCCTGTCCTATCTAATGTCATTTACTTTGATATTTTGTTATATAACGCATTGTATAACAAAAACATTGTCAAAAAAACTTTGACAAACCTAATGTTTGTTTGATGAAAATGATGACACGACAAAAGACTTCTGTCCTTAATTAACAATACCATTGCACTGCCACCTTGAGCTGTTTAGGCATACTGCTCTTTTGCGGTGTCTGGGAGAATATTTGTGTATTGTCTAACACAGCAAAGAAACAAAAAGTAAAATAATGGACTTTAAAAAAAAAACACGGGGAGATTTAGTGACTCACTGTTTTTCAGGTCAACACTACCATCACAAATAAGGCCATGCGAGAGCCTGCAGGCCTTCTGAAACCTTAGCCAAGGTCAAAGACTAATCTCTCTCTCTCTCTCTCTCTCTCTCTCTCTCTCTCTCTCTCTCTCTCTCTCTCCCTCTTTCTCTCTCTCTCTCTCTCTCTCTCTCTCTCTGTGGAGATTTGCAGTGAAAGATATTGCATGGCACTATTGCAGTTAATGCTTTTATTTCTATTTTAAATCTTTGAGTAAAAGACAGTTGTGTTTTTTTTGCGTGGACAGAGAGAGAGAGAAACTTATTTTTGATTTATATATATATATATATATATATATATATATATATATATATATATATATATATATATATATATATATATTTACACAGCTCATCAGGATCCATCAGCCTGTCATACTGAGCAGAGCAAAGACGGTTGACGTTCCGCCACAAGATGGCAACAGGGACTGCATAATAAGTGATTAGGAAAGGAAAAACTCAGCTTAATTTACAGCTTATCAAATCATTATAAATCAGGTAAGTGATATTCTAAAGCCTCCTTTCAACTGCACACGACAAAGACAGGAAGTGCCAGACAGGAAGTCATTCATTTCCGATAGAGTTAGTTCGGGAGCTGCGTGGAGTTCCAATTATCTCCATATGCAGAACATTCAGATCTGAATTGAACTGCGCATACGTTGAAGTATTTTAACTCCTGGAACTAGAACGTATGTGACCGGTCAAAAGGATGTGATGTATTTCAGTGTTGTCCAAGCAGGTCCGTGTGCGCGGGATGAGAAATAGTTATTTTTTAGTTGTTATTTGATAAAAAAAAAAGAAAAATCTATATTAAATAAAACATTTCTATTTATAAATAAAAAATCTAATTTTTTATGTTGTGTCCATTTCCCAGAGATGGGTTGCGGCTGAAAGGGCATCTGCTACGTAAAAACGTGCTGGATAAGTTGGCTGTTCATTCCATTGTGGCGACCCCGGATAAATAAAGGGACTAAGCCGAAAAGAAAATGAATGAATGAATGAATGTTGTGTCCACATTCCCTCCAAAAATGTTTGCGGTCTATGAGTTTCTAGTATTCATTCATTCAACCATGGTAAACGCACAGAGAATAAAGGCTCTTGCTTTTGCACTCCTCTATTTCGGACACTGCAAGAACAACTTCTCTCCCATGGGGCACGAAAAAACTAAAAATTCTGAGCGACTGCCAAATGTAGTGTGCACTGGAAAGGCAAAGTCGATCTATCTCTTTTGTATATTGAAGTGCTGTAATGATACCATAGTAATATGGTAGTGTTTGCTATGCTTTGGCTTTTTCAGGGTTAATAATTATGATATCCTGTTTGTCAACTGGGAAATGTCTGTAGAATGCTGGCATTTAATGCTGTTCTGCCTTATAATCTTTAAATGTGAGCAAAATCACCTGCTTTGTCATCATTTTAGACATTACGCTAGAGAATCATTTAAATACTAGCTCTAAAGTGATATTTGTGTAGTAGCAATGGTTTCTGCTGTTTTGACGTCAGCTTCAGATGTGAATGAATGGCAGAAGAAAGTAGTTCCTCGTACAAAATGATTTTGAGACTCTCCGTGTTTGATTTTGTTTTTTATATACACAATTGTGCCGTCAAACTGTTGAATAAATGCAATATTACTCGTAGTAGTGAGATATGGCTGTATACCATCACTGGTGGGACACTAAGGCACTCGGCCTCAAGCCAACACATGCCTCCAATCAGTGCTTATATACAGCCACTGTTACTCATGTGATATTGCTGATATATATTATGAAAGGTTGGAACCATTGTTTGGAGTGTTGAAAATTATTTTTGCGGATTTAATGAGAGTTTCAGCATGCTTACATGTCCAAAACTATGAAAAAAAAAATGTGCATGTTTGTTGAATTTCATTCTTGGGCATGCAAAAACGTCTATTTATTTCAGAACAAAACAAACAAAAATATCTGATAAAAAGTGTAATACAGTAAATGTTTTAAAACGGTTAGTAAAAACAAGAATTAGATGCGCTTTTTTTGTATTTTTGAATAAAAAAATCAGCTGGATATTTTTAAAGCTTGGTAGTTTAGGTGATTAAATAAGTAAAGTTTTTTTTAATGAGTGTTAATTTAGGGATAAATTACCTCCAAGGTCTTATTATTACAGAATAAAGCCAAAGAGACTTATCTGTTGAATAAGACTGAAGTGTGAAAGAAACTGTCCAATACTTATTACATGGCTACTTTCCACAAAACATTGTTCTGAGCTGTAATAGTTTAATAATTATTTAATAAACACCAAGCTGATAGAAAGGAAAACAGCTGATGGAGTATACACTAACTTGCACATTATTCAGTCACAATATGGTGCCTAAACTTTAAAAAATGCAAAGCTGACAGAAATGAACCTGGCTAAAGCACTAAACCTACATATCATTCATTAACAAAATAGCGCCAAGAAGTCAATAGACAGACAAGCAGATACATGTGGATGTGGAAGGATTTAATAATATTTACTGATAAACATGGTGATTCGAAGTTCCTGATGTTATTTAGCTGAGTTATCTCAGAATAACATATCTTAGAATGTTGCAACTAGTGATGTGCACATCGATGCTAGAGTAGATATATATCGATTCTTAGAAGCTTCTATTTTAGTATTGGGATTTTTTTTAAAGTATTGATAGTTCAACTATATTTGAATAATTTCTCCATAACTAAATGTTTTAGCGCTGTGACCCTAATCAATCTGTGGCGGAACGTCACCTGAGCGATCATGTGCCTTTCAGATAACTTACGTTCTCAACACACGCAAGTCACACACTTCTGCATTATGAAATGGCACGATGGCAGAGAGGTAACGCAGCATGTTGTCGTGCTCATTAGCTGAAAAAGTGTTGCATAAGCAATATTTGTGATAAGAAAGTGGGTACACAGCAACAATACAAGCAGCCTTTATAAATGCTTACAGACAACACACCCTGAAACTTATAAAGAAGCGGAACTAAAACAAGATGCCCAGTGTTCCTCTGCTCAGTCTCCCTCTGGCCAACAAAAGACATTATATTAGCCAAATCTCTCTCTCTCCCTCTCTCTCTCTCTCCCTCTCTCTCTCTCTCTCTCTCTCTCTCTCTCTCTCTCTCTCTCTCTCTTAATTCAATTCAGTAATTGTTTTATTGGCATGACAAATGTTACAAATGTTTTGCAAAAGCATTAATAAAGTTTAAAAAGAACACACACACACACACACACACACACACACACACACACACACACACACACACACATATATATATATATATATATATATATATATATATATATATATATATATATAATAGTATAGTAGTATAATATATAGTATAATAATAATTCAATACAAATAAAAATAAATAAATAAAATAATAACTCAGCTCTCTCTTTTCTCTCAATCCAATTTGGTTAATAAATAAAAGTGTGTGTGTGTGTGTGTGCGTGTGTGTATCTGTGCAGTGTGCATATACAGTGTGTATATGCAATATGGTCGTGTGTGTGCGTGTATGTATATTTACATATAATGATTTTTTTTAACATTATTTAGAAAAATTACATAAACATTTTCAATAAAAAGTGGTATCGATATCGGTTTCGGTATCGTAAAAACATTAACAAAAAGTATGGGTATCGTATCAAATAAAAAAACTGCAGTACCGCCCATTCCTAGTTACAACAGACCAATCAAAATCGAGTATTCCGGAGAGTCATGTAGTAATGTAAAATAAAATAAAAGTTTTTCTAAAAATGTGCCATATGCATCAGACGTTTAGCCATGTTAAATGCACTAGTGTAAAAGGCACCCACAACTTAAATCAGAAGCCATCATCATCATTTTTTTAGCAAAAGGTTAAACAATTTAAATTTTTTTGTTTGTTTGTTTGTTTGTTTTCAACAGCCTTTGCTCACATTCACCAAGGGTAAAATGGAGGATGTGGTAAACATATAAAACTTAAAAAATCATAAATCAGTAACTATAACATAACATGCCAACAGAACAGCATTCATAATTTAGAAGCACAGCATTATATAATGATATAATATAAAGTAGATGATAAGAAACTTCTAGCATTTCTCATATAATGCAATCGTTTTATTCTCATGGAAAACAGAAACCGGTTTATTTATATAACAAAACAGCTCTTCCCAGCGTATCTGATATCTCAAACAGCACAGCTAAAGTTGAATTAATTGCCCCTGAAAACTGAGATGACACTCATAATCCCATATCACAAATACTGTCAGCGAGAGACATCTACATTTTTATTCAAGTTGATTTTTGGATCAGGAAAGCTATTTTTAAAGAATCGCTCCATCAAAACGTTCAGCTCCTCAATAATGTACCACCGTAGACTGCTTCTCTCTTCTTCAACCATGCTCTCTTTTTTGGGAGAGAAACAGCAGCTCTTGGAGCGATGCCCGTCTCCTGACTGGATTTTATTAAGTACAGCAGGGCTCTCTGGAAAGGCTCCAGAGGATCAGCAAGTGCTTGTGGATCCCAAAAGTCTATCCTGTGTGGAAGTCAGACTCAGAACTTTACTTCAGTCTCATATTCTGTAGGGCCAAGGGTGCATTAGCTCTTCTGTATGTATACCTGTGATATAAACAGAATATTCTGTATATGCACGTGATTATTAATATTAGTAGTAGTAGTAGTAGTAGTAATAGAAGTAGTAGTATAGTAGCAGTTTTTATTTTTTTTATATATAAGAGCCAAACGGATATACCCCATTTATTTATTTATTTAATAATAATAATAATTATTATTATTATTACTATGTTGTTGCTGTTGTTGTTGTTAAAAGTATTTATATTTTTATGTGAAAACTAAAATGATATACCTTCCTTATTTATTTATTTATTTATTTATTTATTTATTTATTTATTTATTTATTTATTTGTTTTATTTAGAATGTATTGCATATTTATTTAATTATTCAATTATTTTATGTGCATTTATTATTATTATTATTATTATTATTATTATTATTATTTAGCATTATAAACTAGTAATCGTAATGGTAATAATGATAATTGAGTTTTAATAATTTTGTGTTTAATTTAGTTATTTGATTAATTTATTTATTAATTTCTCTTATTTTTATGAATTGATACTTTATTTTTATTTTAGCTCTTTTTTTAACTACTTTAATCTTAATCTAAACTAAATGAAGATTCTTTGCACTGCTTCTTTGCATACACTGAAACGTGTTTTCTTTTAAGTTTCTTTTCTTAGTTAATCCGATTCATTTTTGCAAGCAAAGCAATATCTTCTAAAAAGCAATTACTTAGCATCACACCTTAAGATTGTAGTGGTAATTATGGAAAACGTTTAATTCGAATGACGTTTTAATTTAAAACCCATTAACACACAATGATGGACATCATTCAGTACTGATGAATGTAGCCTTCAGACCTAGACTGAAATTGCCTTTCTTGCGATATTATTAGCACTGAACTAAGCACATAAAGTTTAAGCACAAATGAAATTTTTATCTCCATTTAAATCCTTCAATCAAATGATTTTATGACAAGTCTTGTATTGAAATAAACAAAACACTGAGACCAGTAAAATAAAATACATTGAAATAAATATATAAATAAATATCTCATGTTTGAGATATTTTTCCCCATATTTTTAAGGTGAGACACTGCAGATTAAAGCATGGTACAGTGATTTTGCCACTTTTTCAGTCAATAAAACTTCCAAAATGCACATTTAAGTGTTTCTTTTGTAGTACTTCGTCAATTTGTGTCTGTACATTTTGATAACAATACATATTCATGCGTTTTTTTTAAAGAAATCTCCACTTCAGCAGCGCTTACACCAAATTGTAAAGTTTTATTCATATCTGTATTCTAAAGATTTCTACAGAGGGATTTGTTCACAGTTCATTCCCCTCATTGTATATAACATATTATTCAACAGTATAGATTTCTGGTCGTTTGCAGAATGTTTGGAATTCTGGAGGGATGAAAAGAGATTCTCGAAATCCCTTCTGTAAAAGCCTTTGACTTTATGTTAAAAAGATATCAAATCATTTTCAACCTATCTTAAAGGAACACTACACTGTTTTTTGAAAAATGCTCATTTTACAAGTCTTCCAGAGTTAAACAGTTGTGTTCTATCATTTTTGAACAAATTCAGCCAATCTTAAGGTTTGGAGTGAGCATTTTTAGCTTAGCTTAGCTTAACATAAACATTGAATCGGATTACACCATTGCACCTGTTGCAGCCATAGTATTGCAGCAAAGTTCCTTGATTGTTAAGCAGAAATAGTTCTTTGTCATTCTAGCAAAGAAAATAGTGTTGGTCTTAGTACATGAGGTAACTACAGAAAGTCAAAAATTAGATATGGAAATAATCATTTTATATATATATATATATATATATATATATATATATATATATATATATATATATATATATATATATATATATATATATATATATATATATATATATATATTTATAAAATGATTATATATATATATTTTTTATTAATTAAATTATTTATTTTTTGAGCAAGATGCTAATGGTCTGACCTGATTCAATGATTTATGCTAAGCTAAGCTAAAAGTGCTCCCGCCAGACCCAGAGATTGATTAAATGGACTGTTTAGAGGAATAAGCCTATTTCCTAAAAACGTGTGGAGTGTTGCTTTAAGTCCATTGTTAAATTTTTGTGCTAGAAATCTATGTAAATTAGCACAGAAATATTATGTCTAATTTAATATTTTATAAATCTTATAATACAAAAATGTTTCAACTGCAGAAGTACAATGATAACTATTACTTAATTTGTTATACTCTTTACACCTGCAGTGTATTGCCTGTAACAGGTGTGTGATGACGGAATTTAAAAAGTCTGTAACTTGAGTCCCAGAATACCAGCAGCACATATATACAGTACTCTATCCTGATTATGTGCATAACTGCCAACAGTACATTGTTGAAAAGCTAAAAACTCACTGACCTCAGCTGCATAAGCCTCTAGGCACAGGGACCTGATTTACCAGTTTATGGACATAGCTCGCACTACGTGAACTTCTATTATGCGAGAGTAACCTTTTATAAGGCATTCAAACCTCTTCTTGCTAAGCCAATAGGTCAAACCACAGGTGTCACTTACTATTAAAATACTATCAAACTTAATGGAAATTCCTCTGAACTCAGATGCCTACATGCCCAGATCGACCGCTGAAGGCCAAAGTGACACGAAAACAGCCATTCATTAATGCATTTGCTTATTTTTCATTGTTGTTTGTAGATTGTCGAGCTTTGGCATATAACGATCTACTTGTTGAGTCTGATGTCACGTGGTAAGGTTTCTGCGTCCAAACGATTAATCGCATGTCAAAAAAGTGAACAACAAATGGTACTTGTAACGAAAGCCAGCTAGTAAGTGCTGTGCAGGTAAACTTCACTCCTCTGACCTCTAAAGTTGCTCTAGTGACAGATGCTAGAGGCCATGGTCTTTAGCCTCCTTGGTAGAGCAACCGACTCCCATGCAGAAGGTCGCCAATTCAATACCGGCTCGGAGCAGGTTGGGTGGCATGTGACCGGCGAGGTTACATTGGTGCCGTAACACAGGTGGGAGTGAGGTTTAGGGGGGTGAGTGTAATGAAGGCCAGCTAGTAAGTGCTAGTTTTCAGTTCAAATGAGTACAGGATTGGACCTGGTAACAGTTTTACATACAGTTGAAGTCAGAATTTTTAAACCCCCTTTATTTTTTTATTTTTTTAAATATTTTCCAAATAATGTATAACAGAGGAAGGAAATTTTCACAGTATGTCTGATAATTTTGTCTTCTAAAGAAATTCTTATTTGTTTTATTTCGACTACAATAAAAGCAGCTTTTTATTTTTTAAAAGCCATTTTAAGGTCAATATTATTAGCCCCTTTAAGCTATATATTATTTCCGATAGTCTACAGAACAAACCATCATTATACAATACCTTGCTAAATTACCCTAACCTGCCTAGTTAACCTAATTAACCTAGTTAAGCCTTTAAATGTCACTTTAGGCTGTATAGAAGTGTCTTGAAAAATATCTAGTCAAATATTATTTACTGTCATCATGGCAAAGAACTATACAATAAATCAGTTTTTAGAAATTAGTTATTAAAACTATTATGTTTAGAAATGTGTTGAAGAATTCTTCAACACATTTTCTAATAATTAATAATAAAAAAGTAATAATTTTGACTTCAACTGTATGTCACAGCCTAACAACCAGATAGGACACAGTGCACACAGTCTTACCTGTGCTGAGCAGCAGCAGAACCTTCATGGCCAGATATTCCTCATATGTGAGCTGAAGACGAACAAACTCCTGGCTCACCTGCCGCATCCCCACACACAGATCATACATGGCAGACTGCTGCATTCGCTCCCTATATAGGAGAGAAAGAAAGAGTCTGTAGTAAACCACCCCATTGTCTTCATCTGTAGAGTCAAATATCTAAAATAAATTGAAACAATACTTGAGGAACCTTTTGGGGTTTATTTGGGATTACATCATTGGTATATTACTAAAGTCAGAAAATGATCTATATTTATCACCAAATTCTAGGTTTAAACAAATAAATAAAACTCAACGATTTGTTTAATCTTTTATAAGGCACTCATTGTAAAAACCCTAGAGTGTTACTGTGGGTTATTATAATTGAACTTTAATTATTAAATCATTAGAATATCATAATCAACATCAACATGGTCTTTTGCCCAATAAAGGGTTCAGCAACCATAATATTATGTAACTATTACGTAAACTGTAATATTGAAACTAATAAACACTAGCAATTATATATTTAGACTTTTTAAGATTCTTTACAATTTTTCACTGCCTCTTAACCAAAGCAAGGCTGGATTCATTTCAATGTCAAGGTCAAGGTAAAAATTATTGTCTCCCGTAGGAGAAATTTGTTTTAGTAAAAAAGGTTCTGCTGTACATAG
This sequence comes from Danio rerio, assembly GCF_052040795.2. Lineage (NCBI taxonomy): Eukaryota > Metazoa > Chordata > Actinopteri > Cypriniformes > Danionidae > Danio > Danio rerio. The sequence continues at coordinate 39,306,905 of NC_141021.1, forward strand.
ACCTAACAAGACAATGTATAACATACATAAACATAAAAAATCTCATCCTAAAATACCTCCTAACATGATTACGGTTCCATAAAAACAATAATTAAGAAAATAAAAAACAATGTGCTCCTGCTGCCCTCTCATATGCCAACCAATGCAGTTACCCTACTTGCTCATTGATCAATTTAATTGAAAAAGGAACAAAAGAATGTTTCTATATGTCATACTTGCATAACGAAACCCTGTGAAACAGTCATGTTGGATGTATATCGCACTGAACATGCTTGTAGTCATTCTTTACATGTTTTTATTTCAAATTTATTCCATGACATAAATATTTTGGCAAAAATGTAATGCTAAATTACAAAAGTTACAAACAGCAACATTTTACCTAAAAAGTACAGTATTTACTGTAGTATCACAGGATGATCCTGCCGGTCATTCTTTTAGCATTTAAACACAAGTTTCATCATAAGTTGTATTACTAAACATTTAATAGCCGTCAATGGTCAAGCTCAAACATTTGAACACTGAAAAGCATTGCTATTAGTGCAGTGATGCAGACAAAAAAATAATTTTATATATATATATATATATATATATATATATATATATATATATATATATATATATATATATATATATATATATATATATACTGTATATATATATATATACTGTATATATATAGATAGATAGATAGATAGATAGATAGATAGATAGATAGATAGATAGATAGATAGATAGATAGATAGATAGATAGATAGATAGATAGATAGATAGATAGATAGATAGATAGATAGATAGATAGATAGATAGAAATCAAATGCTGAGGATGCATCATTCACCAATTATATTTATTGAGTGCAGGATAAAGTTGGTATGTTACAGTAAATACTGTATAAAAAAGTGTTTGGCAAATCCAATTAATGTAAGATTGACAGTCTTCTCTTATTTACCACTTTTGGTTTGGTCTTGACACTTTCCTGGCAGGTTATTAATCGAGTAGATAGTTTGGCTGATCTGCCAGTTTGTTTGGCTCCAGGTATGTGTGTCTGTCTTTCTGCATACCTGACTAGCTAAATAGAATACACATACAGTTACAGTATATCTGTCTGCCAAAGCCGTCTGACCAGCTGTCATTCTGAGCCCGAACTTCCCCATTCCTGCTTCATTTAATATCCCAACCTTCAATCTGGTTAAGAATGCAACGAGAACATGAGTTTAATTCCTGATCTCACAGTGAGATTCACACTCTGTGTGGGGTCATTAGTACCTCAATCACACTTCTTTCATTATTATTATTTATATTCATAAACAGCAGATTTAGGTGGGAATTACAGAAGGAAATGGAGAAAGTAAGTGTAAAAGCGACTCATAAAATAGTCTGTCAAAGAACCATACACTTGTAAACTTAAAGTATGCTCCTGATTCTTATGACATACTTTTAAAGGACACCGAAAAGTGTCAAACTGGCAACCTAGAAACTTTTGTTTTGCTCCTCTTCAAGCTATAAGTACAGTGTTTTCAATCGTTATCTTTTAAAGGCACTGCTGTGCTAGTCCTTTAAAGCTTTTCATCTTGTTTTGCTTCAGGACTCTTAATGGAATCAAATATTTATACTTAAAATATTATTATTAAACTGTACAGATCCCAGAACATGCTGCATTTATTAATAACATAGACGGAATATGGGTTAAATAATGCTCTATAATTCTTTCAAATAAGCAGGCATTAACAAAGATAGTGATGTAAAAATGAAACATGATCAAAATAAAATGCATTTCTATTTTAAATTATTAAAAATATATATCTTGTGGCCGAATTTGGTTTGAAGGACAACAGAAAAGTATATATATATATATATATATATATATATATATATATATATATATATATATATATATATATATTTTTTTTTTTTTTAATAAAGTGTTTGGTATCACTTTATTTTGATGGTCTCTTTAATGCAGTGGTGTCCAAACTCAGTGCTGGAGGGCTGGTGACCTGCACAGTTTAGCTCCAACTACCTTTAACCACCTTCCTGGAAGTTTCTTGTACATCCTGAAAGAGCTTGATTAGCTGGTCAAGGTGTGTTTAATTGGGGTTGGAACTAAAACATGCAGGACACCGGCCCTCTAGGACCGAGTTTGGACACCCCTGCATTAATGCATTTTTTTGAATTTAAGTTACACTGCATCTATATGGCAACTAATTCTCATATGGGGGGCCCCCAATAAATAAATAGAAGTATAAATTATACACATAGCATCATTTTCTATAATATTTTGTAATGGTGAGGGTCTAACTAATTAAATTTTAACGTAATTATAACATCTACACAAATTTGTCTTACACCCCCAATCATGGAGCAGTCCAGCAGTCAAGTCAGATAAAGATTTAGTTTAAAAAACTATTTATTTTTTTATTTTTGATGTATTCATTCATTTTAGTTCTGAATTCATTTTAAGAAAACAAAGCATTTGAAATTTAGAGATTTCGTTAAGATAAACCATGGAAAAGGAGATTCAGTGAGAAAAAACAGCAAATAAATTAAATAAAAATTGTACTGATGGTTTCATTGTAAGACTGTCGGGCCCCATGGCTGGAACTTCTTAGAGCCCCCAAATCACTAAATCCGCCCCTGAGTATCAGCAGATAATGAGCAAACAGTCTACTAATAGTCAAATTAGAATTAATTGGCATGTTCCAATGTAACTTTTAGGCAACAAAATGCACAATAGGGACCATCAAAATAAAGTGTTACCATATTATTGTTCTGCACTGTGATCCTAATAGTCAGGCTTTTAATATGTCATGGCATTATTATTATTACTATTATTATTTGATTAAATGTGAGTTAAGTAAGTTAAGTAGGTGTGTTGTCAAAATCCTGATAAAAAATGTATTTTCTATATAAAAAAACACTGTGGATGACAGCCATGCTGCCTGCTAGATCAAATTACCTAGAGACAAACCCATGAATTATTGCCACAGTCTCATATAAACAAGATTCATGGTTTGTCAGGAGACTTATTATATATATATAGAAAAAACTGCTAATTGCTCACAAAATAAAAACTAAGCCCATTAAAAACTGTGAACCAGCATGAAACGTGTGACTGTTTGCCATCGGGATGCGAAAGAATCATGCATAAGGTGCCGAGCATAAATTTATATGTAAGTAAGCATTTAATTCTGTACATACAATTTCCCGCCTGAAGTTCTTTCCAAGTCATTTGGCAAGTCTAGTGAAGTGCCCCAGCTCTCCTGCAGGGGTCACTGTGCTCTGTTTTTACGCTTCTCCCACTATGCCCAATAAATAGACATTTAGCTTTAAAAAGCACACGATCACACTCCCTGTGCTCAACATTTCTCGTGGTTTGTGCTGATTATGAGCCCCATTGACCTACCTCTCTGCCCAGATCAAAGTTATCAAGAAGCGTTTATAAGGAAAGTGTATTTCCTAGCAGAGCAATTGAAAGGACAGTTTTGAGGTCACAGTCGTACGCCTGCTGGGAACATGCTTATTGAGCTTATCATTTTGTATTATTATCGGAACTTCTTTAACTCGAAGGACCAGATTCTTTAGACAGGGTTAACCTCGGGCCAAGGATTAGCAGTATGTTGTAGCATATCAACAAAAAGATAGTGTGCTGTTTGTTGATTTTGGATGTTGTTTTGAATATTCTGGCTGAGGAACATTACTGTATGAAGTAAACCTTGAGCGTTTTGTGAATTATCTTACTCGTTGAAGACTAGATCCGGGGCGAAGTAGAGCATTTGGGCGTTGGTGTGTTTGTAGGATCTCCAGCTGAGGGAGAAGGAGGAGAGACACATCCAGGAATACTGGATCAGCGTGATTTGGTCCTCAATGGGTAGACTGCGGAAACCTGGGGAAAAATATAAAGGGCAAGTTAGCAGAGAGAAAAGAGATGTATTATGGGGCACTCAAGGGCATGACTTGCCCTGAAGCAGAGCTGATATTAAGCCATAACTGTAAGAAATGGGATCCACTATGCTGTCCTTTTATTCAACAAAAACTAAATATATATATATATATATATATATATATATATATATATATATATATATATATATTTGTCCATGCTTTGGTGTTTAGATTTTGTATTTGTTAGGCCCTTGTCATTATGAACATGCATTAGTTGATAAGGGCTGCATTATAATTTTTAAACAACAACATGACTTACCAAAAAATACCAATTTTCCATTGTCACTATGAAATGTTAAAAAAAAGGTCACAAGTGCTTTTCAAACCAAGCAGCTTTCTGTTAATTATTGTCTGCATTTCCATCCTAACGTGAAGTGAATCTTTTTTAAGTTCTCAAAAAAAAAAAAACAAATAAAATAAAAACAAGAATAAGGTGAATTAGGAGTGTTTCCATTAACTTGTTAAAGCGGCTGATTGTAGTATACAGTTTTAGTAGATTCAATTGTAGTGTAAAGTTATCAAGGAAAGCATCATGGCGTCATGTACAGGTGTAATGTTCGCTACATCAGAGTTTATTCGCTAAATGTGTTTCCATCTTCTGCCCTTTTTTGCACACAAATCCAACAAGTTCAACTTATCCCTAATGGCAAATCTTTTACCAAAATGAATCTGACCTCTTTGTTTACAAGTTTGTGTTACGTAATAATATTACTTTTATAAGTAACGAGTAAAGAAATACATTACTTTTAAAAAAAAATGTAATACAGTCTAAGTTAATTCATGTTAAATGAATTAGCTTTTAAAAATAAATAACTGAATTAAAGTTAACATCACAATGATTCACGCTAATGCAGTTCCTGCCAGAGCCTTACATTTCTGCAGTGGAAGTTTTTTTAATGTTTTGAACGCACTGAAGAAAAGGAAAAGGGTTTTTGTCTCAAGACAAAAATACAAAAGTAGCAAACACATAGCTTTAATCTTTCATTAATCTGTATTTATGCCTCATGTACAGTATAGCTCTGGGATCAGGAAGTTCTAACAAGATAACATTATCCTATTTCTTTAACAGTAAATGAAAGTTATATAGTGCTTTTACAGTTATACGCTGTTAATTGCAGAGCTCCTATATTTAAAAAAAAATAGGAAAAAAAAAAGGTAAGAAAAATTAAAGTAACTCAAAAGTAATGTACCAACGTTGTTACTATTTTGGGAAGTAACTTAATCTTGCAAAGCATCACTTTCAAAAGTAACTTTCCCCAACACTGGATGTTGTCATGTCTGATAGCACAGACTACCCTGTGTTCATACAGATTACAAAACTAGAGAACATTTGTTTTTCAGTGTAGCTGGTTTGTTTAAAAATTGAGATTTTAAGCTTAAGGTGTATACATTTCTCATGTCTGTGAGACAAGAATTCGCTGAGATTCCAGTGCATTTGCCAACCCCAGAGGATTCATAACAAAGAAACTGCAGAGATAGTTATAAAGAACACAAGTCTGGACTGAGCCCTCCCCTCAGAATATCATCAGTCTATAAAAATCAATGATTGGCTCACTTAGCTGAAGGCGAAGCTTCCTTTGCTAGAGCATCCATATTTACCTTTGCGTTTTCCCCATTCGAAACTATACAAGTGACATGTCTTGTGTATTCTATAGTCATGGCTGTACACAAATATTAAGAGCATTAACATGTGAGTCAGGAAAAATTCAATAAATAAATAATTGGCCAGGGTGGCACAGTCGTTAGCACTAAGATCGTTTCAGGTTTGTACCTCTAAGATGACATTGTTTTATAAACAATTTATTGAATATGTTTTATCTTTCTGCATTGTAGCTTGGTATGGTAATCTGAGGTTGTCAAACAAGAACAGGTTGAGTAGCCTGGTGAAGGTGGCAGGCAAGATCATTGGTTTTAACCAAACTGGTCCAATGGTAATCTACCATACTGGTGTGTTAAAGAGAGCTCAGGGTGTCCTATGCACCCCGGATCACCCGTTGTACTCTGTGTTTCACCTGCTGCCATTAAGATGTCGTTTTAGAGTTCCTATTTGCAGGACAAATTGAGTTAGAAATTCTTCTACAGTATAAAGGTGGTCATTAAGTCAATAAATAAGTCCAGGGGAAGGGAGATGCACCTACAATGTGATGTACTGTATGTTGTGGGGTAATATTTTATTAATGAGTACATGGAACTTCGCCTGTGTTACGGCACCTTGCTGCAAATTTATTTTCCCTAAACAGGATAATAAAGTTGAGTTTGAATCTGAGTCTGTTGCCTCACAGCAAGAAGGTCGCTGGTTAGAGTTCCAGCTAGGTCAGTTGGCATTTCTGTGTGGGGTGTGCATGTTCTCCCTGTTTTGGCGTAGGTTTCATCCGAATCCGGTTTTCCCTAGTCCAAAGACACATGCAGTGTAGGTGAATTGAATTAACTAAATTGGTCATAGTGTATGAGTGCGTGTGTGAATGTGAGAGGGTATGCGTGCTTCCCAGTACTGGGTTATAGTTGGAAAGGCATCTGCTGTGTAAAACATATCCTCGAATAGTTGGTGGTTCATTCCACTGTGGAATAAATTATTTATCAACCCCTGATAAATAAAGGGCCAAGGCGAAAAAAAATGAATGAATGAATGTAAAAATTGGCCACTGCTCTATTGGTTTTTTCTCTATTATTCTTTTTTGTTTTTATTTTATAATTACTTGATTATAATATTGCCGGTTTTTATGGATAAAATGTAAATACTGAAATATCTGTCTTTTGCCCACAAACTGTGGCATAAAAATGGTAAATCTCCCTAGCATTCATTGAAAAGTTTTGAAGATACTTCAACTGTAATTTACGTGGATAACAACGTATAGTTTGGAAAGGGCAAGTAAGGTCGGATCTACTTCTTTCATTTCTGTATTGTATGAGGCTGTTGCCACTTACAATGTAAGCTTGATTCCTAGAACTGCTGAAATTTGTTCACAATTGAAGAAAAAAAGTCAGCGTAGTGGGCAGAATCAGGTTTACATGAATCACTGAAGGTTTCCACTCATTGTCCTGTTGTCAAAGAGAGTTAGCAATACGGCAGACTGGATTCCTGCCAAAACTCACATCGAGAGCTGTAAAGTCACCCACACGCTATAATAGAAGTCGCACGAGGACACATTACAGTATAAACTTATCAGTGAAGCAGAGACTATTTTGGGCTTGTCTGCAATACGCAAACTCACTACTTACTATAATTTGTCACACTGTCACCTTATTATTTCTTCCGTACAGTTACTTTCCAGACAATCGTTGAGCATCCTTTTTTCATTTTCCCCATGTTATCCATTTTTAAACAGGCCCACATGTGCTGGTGAAATATTACAAAACAAAGTGCTGAAATGAATCCCATCAAATGCTCATCTGAATGTTCAATATAACCGTTTTGGACTCCTTAAATGGTTCCAAATCACAGTAACAAAGCAAACAGAAGCAGATAAGTGATAATGCACATCTGCAAGTCATCACTTGTAGATCGGCTGAGCGTGTGATGCTCCAGGAGCTCAAAAGAGCTGCCTGGAAAGTCTTTGAAAGTCGGTGAGGCAGTTTGCCCTGGTGTGTTTTCAGCCAGCTATTTATATATCCGGATATAGCAAGCAAGCAGACACCCTGGTATCAAATAATTGCAATACAGCAAATGACCGTCTCATGGCAAGTACCTTCAAAACTTAATTTGAAATGGCCAAACCAGATTTTTTTTTCTTCAAAACCATTCTTAATTGTTAATTAAAATGATATTACTACAGGCTAAACGGTACATGCTTCTTGAATCTAACATTAACCCATTTAGTTTACCTTTTAAAACCCAATTACTTTTTTGGATGTAAGAACATGCAAGAACACTTTAAGAATATTCAACATAAAATGCAACAATGTATATAATTAATTATCGTAATCTCATATTTATTATAGATCAGTGCTTGTACTGCATTTATCAGGTTAAATCTTCATGGGGCTATTCACATATTGTGCCTAAAACCACGTTGAAAACGCGTCGCGTGTTCCTTCCTTTACCGATTTAAATGCGTTTCTGAATTCACAATCCTCTGCCGTTTCTTTTTGCTGTGGCCAACATCAGCTGTTCATACACACTCGGCATGGTCAATTTCAAAATAGTTCAACTTTTGCACTGTGTGAATTAACACTGAATGTGTGTCGTTGTTATTATTTGCGGTTAAGTTTAAGAGTAGAGTAATATGCTGCTGTTTAACTGCATTCCTGCATTGGGCTCTAACATACTCTTTGGCAGCTGTTTCATAGCCGTGGTGGGCACTTCTCTCCATCTCGCACTGAACAGTCGACCAATCACAACAGACTGTATCATTGGTCCAATCAGCACAGATTAGCTTCACGCTAAGGAGAGGTTTGAGAACAAATTAATCCCTAAACCAGTGGTCACCAAACTTGTTCCTGGAGGGCCGGTGTCCTGGAGATTTCAGCTCCAACCCTAATCAAACACACCTGAACAAGTTAATCAAGGTCTTATTAGATATAGTTGAAACACCCAGGCAGGTGTGTTGAGGCAAGTTGGAGTTAAATCCTGCAGGGACACCGGCCCTCCTGAACCGAGATTGGTGACCCCTGCCCTAAACGAATCATACAGGAATCGTTGGGATAATTAAGTGAAAATAAATGTGCATTATAAGACAATGAAAGTTATTGACCTTGCATGCATATTAGACTGTTTTTGGAAACCCCATAACCAAATTATGACCTTTTAATGCATAATAGGGGCTCTTTAAGGTACATAAAAAGTACAAGTTAAGGTACATTACAGTACAAATGTACCTAAACCGATACTTTACTTTGATGTACCTTAACTTGTACTTTTGTGTAACACTTTAGCATCCGTTAAAACTAGTTAATAGTTCATTAATAAACTGTTAGTTAATGAGTTATAAATGTCTTGTTAAATAAAAGAAATAGTTTGGTTATTAATTGTAACTATCTGTTATAACTAGTTAATAGTCCATTAATAAACTGTTAGTTAATGAGTTATGAATGTCTCGTTAAATAAATAATAGTTTGGTTATTATTTATAACTATCTGTTATAACTAGTTAATCGTCCATTAATAAACTGTTAGTTAATGAGTTATGAATGTCTTGTTAAATAAATAATAGTTTGGTTATTATTTATAACTATCTGTTATAACTAGTTAATAGTCCATTAATAAACTGTTAGTTAATGAGTTATGAATGTCTTGTTAAATAAACAATAGTTTGGTTATTATTTATAACTATCTGTTATAACTAGTTAATAGTCCAATGATAAACTGTTAGTTAATGAGTTATGAATGTCTTGTTAAATAAAAGTGTATAGTTTGGTTATTATTTGTAACTATCTGTTATAACTGGTTAATAGTCCACTACTAAACTGTTAGTTAATGAGGTATAAATGTTTTGTTAAATGAAAGTTAAAAGTTTAATTATTTATAACTGTGCCTTATAAATAGCCAATAGATAACTTACAAGCTGTTAGTTAACAAGTTATAAATGATAAATGTTAATGATTTTTAACTATACCTAATAAATTAGTAATAGATCATGAACAAGCTGTTAGTAATTTACTTACTAAAGGCTTGTTAAGTACCAGTTAATAGTTTATATATGTTATAGGGACATTATTCTAAAGTTGCAATTATTCCTCATTTAATAAACTGTTAGTAAATGAGGAATAGTTGCAACTTTAAAATAACATCCCAATAACACACATAAGCTTATAACTAACACTTAACTAATATATTAACTTACACTTTACAGGGTATGTTCGTTGAAGCGACTAATTTGGGAAATCAACAAATTATGTTTGTAACGACAGAACTTCAGATCAGTTGTTCATAGTTTGTTAACCATCTACTTTGTTAACTGTACCACTATATTGAAAATGAGCCATATAGTACCCACATTGAACTACAAATAAAAGTAGTTTTCATAAGAAAGTTTGAGTATACCTGGAAGTACTTTGGCCCACTTGACCACTCGGATCATCTGTTTTCCGGCGAGCTGGTTGAGGCTGGTAAGCAGGTGGTCTGTTGTGTCAGGTTGTGTGTTATCATAGCCAGCGAACACCACTTCTGGCTCTATGAGCTCCAGAACGCTGCAGACGGACGGCGTCAGATATGGGGCGACCGTCGGGGTGTGTGGTACGAGAGCGGTGGAGGAACTCAACTCCTTTTCGGATGTCAAAAACGGGCCATCCTTTGAGCTCTGCAGGGAAGAATCTTCACTAATGCTCTTTATTTTCCCCAACTTCTTCGACTTCCGTGCTGAGTAAAAAAAGCAAATGTACATTATTGAAGTCGTTCCTGATTCATTTCACAGACAGCCTTAAAATGATTTTTAAGAGAGATAAATAATTTGGAATGAACATGATATTAATGAAAAGACCTCCAGTGTAGACTGGAAGCAGTGTTCTTATAGTGTTTCATATCTGAAATGAGCTGAAGCTGATAGAAGTAATTATTGAAGTAGAGATGGGTCTTATAGCAGGGATCACAGTTTAAATCCCTGCTGTATAGATGTGACCTCTTATGTAGTTCAGGAGGATGCTGTTAATTGGCTGTGTGTGTGCGTGTGTGTTCCTATTTGATATTAATTGCAAGATTCCTGCGCGAACAGATTTCATATCACGTCAGTAAGTGAGATTGAAGGTAACATATGTTCTAGTCACAATGAGTGATGCATAGATTTTGACTCTCAACAAAATATGTACATATATTTAAATGAGTTCTATCTAATATACTATAATTAAGTGTCTATCATCAGAATGTAAAATATACACATTCCCTTAAGCATTAAAATTAGAGCTGAACAAAAATGAATCCTGATTAATCGCATCTAAAATAAAAGTTTGTTTTGACATAATACACATGTGTGTACAGTTTATGTTTATTATGTATACTGTATATAAATACAAGGTGAGGCAGTGGCGCAGTAGGTAGTGCTGTCGCCTCACAGCAAGAAGGTCGCTGGGTCGCTGGATCAAACCTCGGCTCAGTTGGCGTTTCTGTGTGGAGTTTGCATGTTCTCTATGCCTTCGGGTGGGTTTCTTCCGGGTGCTCCGGTTTCCCCCACAGTTCAAACACATGCGGTACAGGTGAATTGGGTATAGGCTAAATTGTCCGTAGTGTATGAGTGTGTGTGTGTGTGTGTGAATGGTGTGTGGATGTTTCCCAGAGATGGGTTGCGGCTGGAAGGGCATCCGCTGCGTAAAAACTTGCTGGATAAGTTGGCGGTTCATTCCGCTGTGGTGACCCCGGATTAATAAAGGGACTAAGCCGTCAAGAAATGCATTTATTAAATTATACACAGTTGAAGTTGAAATTATTAGCTTCCCTAAATGATTAGCACACCCTGTTTATTTTTTCCTCAATTTGTGTTTAACGAAGAGAAGATATTTTTCAACACATTTCTAAACCTAAATAATATTAGCAAACAGTAAAAGAGTAAAACAGTTTTAAACTTGACAAAAACTCTCGAAAACCTTTACTGTCTGCTGTGTTTTTAATATGGTGTAAAGATTATTATGTGTTATTGAAACATAAAGGAGGACGCAGCAAAAAACGTCACTATAAATTAAAATTACTTTATTATTTTATGCAGCAGCCTTATATTTAAAAAGGAAACATAAGGGTGATCATACGCAAAAAGACCCCAGACTATAAGGCTAGATGTTTCCTTTCCATTATTTATTTATTTGTTTGGCGCATGTACTCATGTGCGATCAGAAAACTGCCCGCCTCTCCTTTCACTCCACCCCGAAGCCCCAGTTGGCACTCCTTGGCCCAAGGTATTCGGCAGGCAGAAAAAGGCCGGCCGCTGGCCCCAAAAAAGCCCCGCTTTGGCCCGATTAGGCCCCGGAAGTGACAGTGGAAATGCCACTGGCCTTGGCTCGCCCTGGCTCGCTCACTTTAGGCGCTATAGTGGAAACGGCTATTGCGGCTTTTGTGTGTGACTCATTGTTGCAACTCAAATCAAAACATATAATCAAAACAAAAAATGCATCAAATTCTCATTGGTAAAGTTCTTACTGTAGTATTTCTCTCAAATGTTACGTGAGATCTGCTTCCTGAGGCAGCTGAGGGCGGCAATTGAGGCATGCTGCTGACAGGCACGTGGGAACAGTGGGCAGGGAGGACTAGCTTTAAAGGCCCAGCACAAAAAAACAGCAACCAGGTTTTAGCATCTATACCAACACTTCAGACAGCTATAATAAATACTCTAATGGGTGTTTTGAGCTGAAACTTTACAGACAGAATCTGGGGACGCAAAAGACTTTTAATAAATCTGAAAAAAGGGGGTAACCTAGGTGCCCTTTAAAAATCATTTGAGAAATATTTAAAAAAGAAAAAAAAGGGGGGCTAATAATTCTGACTTCAACTGTATGTATATATAAAATATGTAATATAATATATAAAATCTTCTTGTATAGGATACAAATTATGTATAAAATTGAAATTGATCTATGGATCAAAATTGTTTTGTATAGTTTTGTTTCTATGAATGTGTGTGGATCACATATACGTTGTATAAAATATCTAAACAAACTTTTATTTTGGATGCAATTAATCTTTGCCCAGCACTAATAAAAATGCTGTAGAACTGAGAATTTGAATCAAGGGACCCACATTGAAAGTAGTAACTTCGACAAAAACAAAATGTATTAATCTTCAATTAAAAGCATTTATTTATTTTTTATATTTTTTTTTACTTGGTGAAAAAAACCAAGAGATATTTGAAAATTCTCAATTTCTTTGGATCTACAATTTATATTTATTTGTTTGAATAAAACATAATTGATGATTTGTTCTCCAGTTAACTGATAAGATTTCTTCAAAATGGAACAAAAAAAATCATATATATATATATATATATATATATATATATATATATATATATATATATATATATATATATATATATATATATATATATATATTCATATAAAATAACAAAAATTTACGTTTTCTTTAGTTACATTATTTTTACACTACAAAAAGTAAATAATATATGGATATCTTATAAAACAATGTCTCATTAAAAATAAAAATGCAACAAAGCAAGAAAATAAAACAAGATAAATTTGAGAATTTTCCAGTGGTCTCCTCATATTTTCATAGCTGTAAATGTATTTTCCCCAGCTTACGTCATACAGTACCTTCATAAACCCCTGGCTGAAAATCCTGGGTTTAAATAAAGGTCACTCCCATGTTATTTGTTGACTATCCAAATATAAAAATGGACAGAATAATATACTTCTCTTAAGAAACTCTGATTTACAAAAGCACCACAGATTTCATTCTACTTTGAAACTTAATTAAAATGGAATCTATGAAGAATATGTTATTATTACTCCCAAGATGATTTTAGTTGGGACATTGAAGAAAACAAAACCACTATCTGAAAGATTAAACATTACTGCTGTAAATCTTGTCTAGTAAAACCTAAAGTTGTATATAGTATTAGTCAGTGATAACTGATGATTTAAGAAACTTTACCACATATAATTTCAATACAATACAATTTGTTCATGTATTCCACATTCCCCATTTCAACTTAACCATTTTGATTGAAAATTAAGGCTTTAAACCAAAATTTTAACCAAAAAATAAAAATTCTGTCATCATCTACTCACCTTTGACTTGTTCCAAACAAAACTGCAGATATTATGAAAAATGTTGAATGCATTTATTATTTCTTTTAGGGCTGCACAATTGTTTTAGCATAGATATCGCAATTTAATCATTTGCAACAGTCAAATTACAGGATATATGCAATGTTGAGTTTGTATTATAATTTATCATTTGCATGTATTTTTGATGCCTGGAATTGTTTTATGATTTTAAAAGCATTCAGGTATAAGAAATTGTACCATTTGTGATCTTAACTAAGATAAATTTTATTGAATTATTTTTATCATTCAGTTACTGTACTTGAATACATTTAGACTTGGGAAACGCTAAAACACTTTATTATTAGATACACCCTATTGTATTTTTTTATTGATAGTATTTATATGTTGTTATGCATTATAATACTCATAACACATGTGCACTGCAAATATAGAAATACAGAAATGCACTGCAAATAGCACAGGCCCCAAACATTTTAATGATTGTTTATTAGATTTTATGGAGATGCATTCCTTCTGCAAAATCATCCTATTTGATCTATTGTCATAAATTCTTTCCAAATAAAGATAAGTTATCTGGTGAAATATTGCAATATATATCGTAAAATAAAATTATATATATATATATATATATATATATATATATATATATATATATATATATATATATATATATATATATATGTTAATGTTTAAACTTTCCAATATCGTACAGCCCTAATTCCTCTTATAGAGGCCAATGGCTACCAGTTTTTAACATTCTGTAAACTATAATTTCTTATATTGAACACACACACACACACACACACACACACACACACACACACACACACACACACACACACAAACTCAAACCAGTTCAGAACAAGTCAAGAGTGAGTTAATGACCAGAATTTTCATTTTTGTGTCACTTATCCCTTTAAGGGAACATAAAGAAAAGACTGAGCCTGCTTTACCACAGGTGGAGATGTGACTTTAATCAGAGCTGGACAATAAATCAAATCATGTGTTTCCAACCACATTACAGATGAGCATGATGAAACTCCGCTGTGTTTGTTTCTCCTGCTATTAGTGTGCATGTTTTCATCTCTTTCTAAATTTGGACATGCGAGTCAATCTCTGCCTAATGTGTTGTTTTCAGGAGTTTACATGGTTAAAGTGATGCACATAGTGTTATCTGAGGCTATACTGATTTCTCAAATAACACTGTTTTTATGATTATTTCTTAATATGGGAACATTCTTTAAGGATAGTTCACAAAAAAATAAAAATTTCTCACAATTTACTCTCCCTCAAGTGGCTTTCAAGCCTTTATGAATTTCTTTATTCAGTTCAACACTAAATAAGAAATATTAAAGAAAGCTGAAAACCAGTAACCATTGACTTCAATAGTAGGAAAAACAAATATGGAAGCCAATATTTACAGATTTCCAGCTTTCCTTAAAATACCTTCTTTAGTTTTCAACAAAATAAAGAAACTCTAACAGTTTTGGAGCAAGTCAAAAAAACGTAAATGATGACAGAATTTTTATTTTTTGATGATTGATGTCTTTTATATTATCTTTAATATGGCAACCAATTAATTCAGCCATTGGCTAGCCCCAATCTAAAAACATCTTTTTAATATATAAAGTATTTTACTACAAATTTCATGGTCCTAAATAAAAATAAGAGAGAAAATATCTGTATTTCCAACTATTTAAAAAGATTAACAGGGTTAAACTGACTTGCAACATAATAAATGTATGATTTTACTTGTCCTTTCATTTACGCGTGAACTATCCCTTTATAGATTTTTTTCATTATGTGGCTGATTTTTCTTTCAAACCAGCCACATTGGTGCTTTTATTCCAGCTTATAAAGTACTGATCATTTTGTGTTAAAATTGTATTGAAACCCAGTTGAATGTGGTGCATTTTCAGTATGTTCTTTTTTCTTTGTTACCTTTAAAAAAGAAGAAAAAATGCTGTGGCACATTGTAAAACTTAAGCTTTAAATGCCACTTCTTCGTATTTTAAGTTTTAAAATACCCCCCCACCCCCACACACAAAAAAACTTTGTCTCATGGATATTTTTTGGGGTAATTTTAGGATGAATGATCTCAGCTGTGCGAGTATTATCATTTCATATCATTTCACAACAGATTTTCGTCTCATAGTAATGAGATTCACTTACCCCCAAGATTCATCCCAGCTTGTAGACACTTGCGTACTCTGCAGGCCGGACAGTTTTTCCGCCGAATCTTGTCAATGATGCAGTCATTCCTCCCAGCACAAAGGTAGTTGTGCTGACCTGCAAAAGAGAAAGTGTAAAAACAAATTATTATTATTATTATTATTATTATTATTATTATTACAATTAAATGTATTATTTTCATGAACAATAATAATAATAATAATAATAATAATAATAATAATAATAATAATAATAATAATAATAATATTATTAATAATAATAATAATGATGATAATAATAATAATTATTATTATTACTACTATTATTATTAAAAGTTTTATTATTATTATTGGGTGACACAGGGTGAACATGCAAACTCTACACAGAAACACCAACTGAGCTGAGGTTCGAACCAGCGACCCAGTAACCTTCTTGCTGTGAGACGACAGCACTACCTACCGCGCCACTGCTATTATTATTATTATTATTATTATTATTATTATTATCATTATTATTTTATTATATTATATGTTTTATTATTAGTATCATTATTATTAAATGTTTTATTACTATTATTATTATTATTATTATTATTATTATTATAATAACGATAAATTATTATTATTATTATTATTATTATTATTATAAAAAGTAATTAAAAAGGAATAAATTGTTAGTTTTACATATGTATGTATGTATGTACAGTTGAAGTCAGTATTATTTATTATAAAAAAATAAACAGGGGGCTAATAATTCTGACTTCAACTGTTTGTATGTATTTATGTATGTATGTACGTACGTACGTACGTACGTACGTACGTACGTACGTACGTATGTATGTATGTATGTATGTATGTATGTATGTATGTATGTATGTACTTTTTGGATTCATTTATTACAATTGTTTACTGTTGCAAATTTAGCTTTTTAATTTTATAATATGATAATATAAATAAACAACAAAAAAATGATATTGACCCTAAAAATGTTTTTGAAAACTTAAAAACTGCTTTTTTTCCAGCCAAACTGGAAAAAATAAGACAATTCTCCAAAAAAATAAAAAATAAAAGGAACTGTTGTTTAATAATTTTGCCTTTAACTGTATCAGGGCTGCGAATCAAAATAATTTGATGTCATGATTTTTAATTTGATGAATTAGGACATTATTTTCTGATTAAGCTAAATATAATAACATTTCTAAAAATAGCCACCACTGCACTGAATATGAATAAATAGCACTTAAGAATACAAATTTCACAGTATCATTAAAACTTCCACTGTATATTACATAATCCAACAAGTCAGATCAGTCTATTTTGTGCAAGATGCAAAACTTGACCTTTGCAAGGATATTGCTCTGCGTTCTGGTCCTAGTTGCACTGTCATCCCTTTGTGAGTACACAATGCAAAACAGACAGCTGTCTTCCACTTTTCCGGCCCTGCGTTATTATCACAGAGGACAAATGAGCCATCCCAAATAGAGCCTGCGAGTGTGTCATGGGTTGGCTGCTGTCTTTGCGCGGGACGTAACAGCCTGAGAATCCCTCATGCGCTGCCTTCCCCGGCCAAGGCCACAGCTCGCGAAACTCGCTCCCGTTTCAGAGCGCCATTCCGCTCCAGCGAATCGCCACACACCCACGCTCTCCACGGGCCAGAGCCCAGCGCCACAGGGCCAAAACCAGGCACATCTTACCCACAATCCACCCCCTCCTCCACTCAAGCATCATAGGAAGGACTTCTCCGCTAAACTGTACACCATTGGACGCACTACCTACACAAGGACCGCTTTTTCTTTCACCCTTATTGGACGTGTGGCTCATCGAGTGCTTTCGGTGGAGGGGAAAATGCGCAGCGAGTCTGTCTAGAAGCTGCCAAAAAAGCCCAGGATCTGCAAACGGAGCAACAGCAGCTGTAGCCTCGCCACTATTTCTGGCTAAATCACATGACCCCCTTACATAAGCCCATTTTTCTTGCTCTAAAAAACAGTAAACTGCGACACAGGAAACACAAACGAAGCCCTCCTCCGCTTCCACACACCCAAACACAGACCCAAATCAGACCTGAAATCTGTTTAGACCTCTTCTGTACAAATCTGGTTAATAATTGACCCCGCAGAAGTACATAATAGACGATGTGTGTGAGAGTAAAGGTGTTTATGGATTAAAGTAACAAAGAGATGTTTTTATGTGTATACGGATAGATGAGGAACGTTATGTGTTGTAGTGTTTTGGCACATTGTTGATAAATATACTGTATAACTGTAAAAAAATCCAGGTTGCCTTAAATTTTTAAGCTAATTCAAATGAATATTTTGAGTCCATTGCACTTATATTATGTTGAACTTGACTTAAAACAGCTTGCGTAACTTATAAAATTTAGTTAAAACAATGACCTAAAAACAT
The DNA here is from genome assembly GCF_052040795.2 of Danio rerio. Classification (NCBI taxonomy): domain Eukaryota; kingdom Metazoa; phylum Chordata; class Actinopteri; order Cypriniformes; family Danionidae; genus Danio; species Danio rerio. The sequence continues at coordinate 39,325,081 of NC_141021.1, forward strand.
ATGATGTTGGGACTAGTTGATCATATGTTTTTTACAGTGCAGTTGAAGGGAAAATTATTAACCCTCTTGTACATTTTCTTGTACACCCCTCTTGTACAGGTGCTGATTAACAGAGCAAGGACATTTTCAAAGTATTGTCTATTTTTCTTTCTTGTTAATTAGAATAAAAGCAGTTTTTCCTAATTTTTAAACATTTTTTAAGGTTATTAGAAATATATATTTATTTCGATCGTTGTGCAATGACTAGACTGCTATTTAACCTAATATGCAGTAGTGTAAAGTAAAATATTACAAATACTCAAATTACTGTATTTGAGTAGTTTTTTTTCTCAAGAATTGTAATTTACTAAGTAAAAATAATTTTTAAAATGTGTACTTTTACTTTTCTTTTAGTATATTTTAGAGCTAAATCTGTAGTTTTATTTTCTTTCAACCTGCAGTCACAATTTTTTCTTGTATACGGGGAATAGAAAAATCAGTCCTGTGATATCGTGTCCAATAACATTGCACATAGAATGTAAACAGCATCATTCTGAACTCTTGACTACTGATTTTTAAATGCAGCAAACTGTTTGGAAGCATTAAAAGTGTCCAAGAAGATGTTCAAAATCTTTACACGCGATGATGCAGACCGAGAGGCTGCTTAGATGCATGTCACTGATGAGAAGATGACGGATGTTTACTGTATGATGACCGAAATGACCTTAAACAATTACTAAATGCACTACAGAATGTTACGTTTACACACAAGTCCGCAAACTGCATGTGAACACATCAGCATTTGACAGCATTATACTCACTAATCCTGCGTACTTTTAAAAGGGATACTTTCTACTCATTCCTTGAGTAATGTGTTCTGTACAACAGATGCTTTCACTCTACTTGCACTACATTCTTGGGCAAGTTATGGTACTTTTACTTGAGTATGATTTTTCAGTACTCTATCCACCACTGCTCACCCCCAAAATTAACATTTGCCAAGTATGTACTTAACATAAGTTGTTTTTTTTTTTTGGTAATTATTCTGTGTCAGGAAAGTTCAGTGTGTGAACTGTTTGAATAATTCTATTTTTCATAAATTTAGTTTAATCAATTCAAACTCACACAAGCTTGGCACAATTTACGGTGAGTAAATGTGTATTGTTTAATGAACTTTCAATTTGAAGATTCAATATTTGTTTTCCAATAGGCTTTGGTGAAATATTTAAAGGGGTTACTTTTTTCACCCCTTTGCTTTTTTTTTCAAGATTTAATACAAGTATCCCATATCTCAGTTGTTCCCAGTATGTGAACTGTCAGCTCCAAACTCAAAATACATCACGGATCGTTTAACATACAGTAGCATGATGTAATTGCCCTTTACATTTGGTTGTAAGCAAAATGTATAATATAATATAATATAATACAATATAATATAATATAATATAATATAATATAATATAATATAATATAATATAATATAATATAATATAATATAATATATTGATGGTTTGTTCTGTAGACTATCAAAAAAATATAGCATAAAGGCTAATAATTTTGACTTTAAATGTTTTTTAAAAAGTTAAAAACTGCTTTTATTCTAGCCGAAATAAAACAAATAAGGCTTATCAATATTATCAAACATACTGTATAAATTTCCTTCCTCTGTTAAACATCATTTAAGAAATGTTTAAAAGAGAAAAAAAAATCAAAGGGAGGCTAATAATTCTGACTTCAACTGTAAGCCATTGATAGCTGACAGTTATTAATACAGTTCTTAATACAGTTTTAATATACTGTAATTATGTGTGTGTGTTTATATGTGTGTGAGAAAGTGTCTTTGAATCTGCTTGCAGTGTAGAGTGTGGCTATCACAGATAGGTATAGGCCGATAGGAGATTCAGACTTTTCCCCCATTGAACACAATATATTTTAGTTTAGGAGACATTTAAAATATTTTGGAACAGTAGCTTTTGATGTGAAGGGTCCTTTTCAGCCAGAGATACAGTTGCCTTAAAAACTAAATAAAATAGTTGTAAAAACACTTTTAAAAATCTTACATATACCGTACGAACGGTATAACTGAAAACTTTTGCAAACCTTGACTTTTCCAAACCGCAGTAAACCTTTGAAAACAGTTATCATTCAATGCGTAATCACAAAGGCTTGAGCCACTGACAGTAGAATAATGCAGTTATAGGAGAGAATGTACAGTAGAGAAAGCCTTTATATATGTTTTTAAAAAATTGTATTCATTTTCCTATTATTATTGTGTATTATTATTATTATTATATTATTTGCCTTTTGTGAGCTGTAAAGTAATGGGAAATAACTAAAATCATTTGGCGCAGTGATATGGAATTGTGATGCGCTGAAAACCTGCCTGAATCTACTTTAGAAAATAACTGAGAGTGTTCAATAACTCCTAGGCTGTCTGCATTGAATACAGGTATTGAAAGTCTGGGCTCTTGTTGGAGACAATGTGGAACCTCAATGGCTAACCATTTTCACGTTTTTTGGGCTTGCCCAAAAATACAGACCTTATGGTATGAAGTAGCGACTGACATAAAAAAGATAACTGAGGGAGAATTAGACTACTCATTTTTTACATTATACCTTGGGAAAACACCAGAAACTATTCCAACTATTGACAAATATTTCAAATTCTTTTTGGTAAGTAGCAGAAAAGCCATAACTTGGTTCCAGGCTGATTCTCCAACAAGGGCTCAATAGATAGGAATTGTAAAGGAAATACACTGTATGGAAAGACTGACTTTTAGCCTTAGATTTGATTCAAAAAAGTGCAATAAGTACTGATAAAAATGCACAGAGTATGTCATTGTAAACAATTTGTGATAATGTGCTTCAAATGTATTATGCCTTGATTTTGTAACCCATATGATAACCTCTTTTTTATTTTTTCCCCTTCATTTTTTTCACTTCTTAATGAAATAAAAAAAGCCAAAAAAAATGTTCATCAACCAATCAAAATCAAGAATTCCACAGCCCCGTATTACAAACAATTATCAATGTTAAGGTGTTATTTAGGCTACAATAAAACCATGTTTTTAAGATTCACATTCTGGACATTTTAGTGCCTTTCAGCCTGCAAGTTGCAGACCCTACAACATCATTTCCTCATACAAATTTGTTCCCCCAACCCCTCCTTATGCCTTAATACTAAGGCTGAATTTGGAATATTCAAACTATTTCTGTCACATCATATCAGCCTTAGCATGTGCATGCGCCAACATGGGGGTTCCTGCAGAAGCTTGCATCTACTTTTAGAAAGTGACGTCATTCATGATAGTGCGATGCTCTGAAAAAGTGTAGCCTGTCAGTTTAGAAATGAAGCAGACGCTTAAAAAGAAATATCCCTGTGAGACACAAGAAGTACAGTATTTACAGGTTTTCCTCTCTTTTCCCAACTACTTTGTCATTTCTGGCTTAGGATTGGACACGTGAGCTTCTCCTTAAGAGCGATTCTCCATACGCAAAGCCTTCAGATTTGTTTTCATGGTAATACAGTGTCATTTATCTAGCCTACAGTTTTAGACTGAGAGGAATAAGCTGCTCCCCTTTTCACATCAGCTACGACATGTAACATAAACAGCACAGAATAACACAGGCCAAAAGCGTATTAATCAGCATCCATCTCTCACATCTTACCGCTGTTGCAGAAAGCTGTTTCTCAAACATTTTTGAAATTGTAAATAATGTAGATTATTAAATTGTTTTGAATAAATTGAATACTACTGTATTTCAGTGTTACTACTTCAGAATCTAATGCTTAAAGGGATAGTTCACCCGAAAATGAAAATTTAAGAATTTTTTACTCACCCACATTCACTATTTACTCACCTTCCAAATCTGTATTAGTTTTTTTTTTTTTTTTTTTCTGTTGAACACTAAATAATATATTTTAAAGAAGCTGAAATTGGTAACCATTGACCTCCATATTAGATGATCAAACACTTTGGAAGTCAATGGTTATGTTTCCAACATTATTAAAATATCTTCTTTTGTGTTCAATAGACGAAAGAAAGACAAACAGGTTTGAAACAAGTAAAGAATGAGTAAATGATGATCAAATGTTCAGTTTTGGGTGAACTGTACCTTATCTTAAGAATTGCTTCCTACATAAATGTATTTCACAAATAATGACAAAGTAAATCGTTCGTTCATTCATTCATTTTATATTTATAGATTTGTTCATGACCATTTTGTTAACGATTCACTCCTTTATACATACCAGTAACCAAGACTGATTAATAAAAATTTGCATGTAGTCCGGATTACATAATCTGATTCCAAACACTGTAATAACAGGAGCAAATTATTAGCAATTTATTAACCTTTTCTCAAAATATTTTCCCTCCCCTCATTTGAATGTTCCTTTCTAAACTAATCATATCGTGCTTTGTATTAGTTACTGTAGCTTTGAATATTCTTAAAATAGAATAAACATGCACAGTAATGCAAATAATAGTCATGCAAAATAATTTGTGATCCATAATAAATTCTGAACAAAAAAGGCATGTTTGGTCAAATATACAATGTTACAATTTCCTGTAGAGTCTACAGTTTGCCAGTAACATCCTGTAAATAAGTTACATGAAAAAAATACTGTATTTACATTGACAGCACCATTTATCTAGCTGTATATGTATTTTTCTTTCATGTACTTTTACTTTAAATAGTAATTTTCACAATGCACCTTTAAAATACAGAAACATACATAATGCAATCTAAAATTAACCCTAAAGTAGTCAAAATTCATGACCTAAACCTTTAATACAGATACAGTTTTCCTGATATACATTTAAAATGTCATTTGTATAAGTTACAGAATGCACTTTGTAATCTATACACAGCACTGCTCCAAGACCTCCAACAACTAAACAGGTTTGAATGCCTCTTTAGCCAATGACACGATATTCAATCTTTCTTTCAATCTTTCTGCAGATGGAAGGGCATCCGCTGTGTAAAACAAATGCAGGATAATTCGGCGGTTCATTTTGCTGTGGCGACCCCTGATGAATAAAGGGACTAAGCCAAAGGAAAATGAATGAATGAATGAATAAATGAATGAATAGTCATTTGCATAAGTTATTTTACAATGTAGCATGACCAGCTAATAACCTGCCATAACACAGCATGTTATACCTGGTCATGGAGCTGTGTGATTCCTGGTTTAAACAGATTCTGCAATATGACTTTGATTTCACATTGGCTTAGTATGCATTTATGAATGAATAAAATTGTTATTAATTTTCTAATATTTCGCTAGTGATGTTTAACAGTGCAAGGACATTTTTCAGAGTGTTTTATGGTTTTTCTTCTGCAGAAAGTCTTATTGTTGGATGAATTAAAATCAAATTTTAATAAAAAATAAAAATAAAAAATAAATTAATAATAATAATTATAATAATAATTGTATGGTCAATATTATTTGTGCCCTGATATTGGCTACAGAACAAATCAATGTTGTCTAATTAACCAAATGTACCTACAGTGGTTATCCTACTTAACTTAGTTAAGCATTAACTTAGTTAAGCCTTTAAAATACACTTTAAGGCAGGGGTATCCAGACTCGGTCCTGGAGGGCCAGTGTTCTGCAGAGTTTAGCTTCAACTTGCTTCAACACACCTGCTGGGAAGTTTCTAGTATATCTAGAAAGAGCTTTATTAGCTGGTTCAGGTGTGTTTGATTAGGTTTGGAGCTAAACTCTCCAGGACACACTGGCCCTCCAGGACCGAGTGTGGACACCCCTGCTTTTAGGTAAATAGAATCTTGTAAAATAACTAAAATATTCTGGACTTCCATCATGGCAAAGACAAAAGAAACGAGTTATTAGAAAAAGAGTTATCAAAACATTTCTTTAAAATGTGTTGGAAAAAAAAACTCTTGTCTCCTTTACACCACAAACTATTTTAAAAGTTACAAATCTCACACAGGGGCTAATAATTTTGCCTTCAACTATAAATATCTCATAACTCTCATTTTCTGTTCATCCAACACGGCCAGACTCAGAGGGATTATTGTGTGAACAGACACACGAGAGTTAAAATTACAAACCAAAACGCAGCTGTAATCATTTATGAAAATACTTTTCTTTCCAGTTTCCTCTCACCATTTGTTATTTCCACACATGCACTTCCTGCACTTTGCCGTCCTCTGCTTTCCTGTCAGAAACTGTATCTGGTCCAAGGTTGAAAAGCTACTGCTTCATCAAGCACTGCTGTAATTTCCAGTGTGGAAAAACGTGTTACTGTACGTGAAAATGAATCTCACTTTTCTTTTTCCTCTAAAGCTTTGCTGTACTTTTGCCTTAGAGCTGCCTTGAGGGCAACATGCAGATTATTAAAGCCAGAGAATTTATAACTACAGTGTGGTTACAGTGATAAACCAATACAGAAAGGAGCATTAAGTGACCAGAAATAACAAACCTTTCATAACCACAATCGTATCAATAATAGACAGTCACGACCCGTGTCCCAAAATATATTGATGTTGGAAACATAGATGCCACAAAGTGATAGCCGTCATCCCATTTGCTTAAACACAAAGGGTGTCTCATTTTGCATTGATGTCAAAGAACAAAGGTATCACCCTGAAGGCGGAAAAGATGGCAGATATACTGAAGGCAAGGCAGCAAAAGCCGTGGGCAAACGCTAAGGGTTATTTGAGGTGAGGAAAAAGGGACTTGTTCGACCTGTTTAGTGGGATTACATTGTTATATTGTTTGGTTCTTTAACACTGCTTAGATTCCCTGACCAATTAAAGATTGACTGAATACTGAGATTTATATCAGTACCCATTTATGTGTATTACATCTACACTATAAAACCAAACAGTCAACTGTCAACAAACGAAGTGAGTATCGTTAACTCAAAATTTACTGAGAGTTAATTTTACTCATTTAAAAAGTTTTGAACTCAGTTTTAAAGGTAATGAGTTTATTAAATACCTTTTTTACTTCGGCTTAAACAGAGTAAGTTTTTCAGAGATTCGTTTTTTTTTTATTATTACTCAAATGGTTTGTAGCAATTGGTTTCCTAAAACGGTTTGAGTTGAGTTAACTTACTGGGTTTTACAGTACTCAATCAGTTTCCTCAAAGGGTTTAAGTAACCTTAACTAACTAACTAACTAACTAACTAACTAACTAACTAACTAACTAACTAACTAACTAATAAATAAATAAATTACTATTTCCTGCAATTAGGACTTTATATGTGACTACATTTATATAAACTGTTACTTATTTTTATATTAAAAAAAAAAAAACACCAAAAAAAAAAACTTTTTTTGTTTATTAACAATGACAAAGCAGTTCTACTGTACCATGTACAAGTACCATTCCATTTCTTTGAAGGACTTTTTATTTATTATGAACACATTCAATTTGGTTTAAAGTGACAGATGGTAAGAAAAATATGAAGCATGACATAAACATTAAATATAATGACATTAATTAATAGGCTTTGAAACAAACTAAATAAATAACTTTATAATGTAATTTATTAGCCCTCCTGTGAAATTTTAATTCTGTTCAAGTATTTCCCTAGTGTGTTTAAGAGACCAAGAAAATGTTCACATTATTTCTATTTATCTATTTCTTTTCTTGGATAAATATGGAGTCAATGTAGGGCCAAATATACTTGCAAAATAAAAGAAAGTTTGGCAAACAAAAAAATAGAGTATTGAGCAAAAAAAAAAAAAAAAAAAAAGTAAATAAATAAAATGAATGCAAATCTCCAAACATTGCAAATTGCAAATTGGAAAAAAAAAAGACCTGCAAAGGCAAAATTATGTTTTGATACACACACACACACACACACACACACACACACACACACACACACACACACACACACACACACACACACACACACACACACACACACACACACAGACACACACACTAAACAGGTGCGTGTGAGCGGTGCATGACTGGAACTTGTAGTCCATGTAATGGCGAATTTGTAATCTGTTGCGACCGGCGTGTTTACAGCTGCTCGATCGCTGGTAATCATAAAAACTTTATTTTTTATTTGCAAAACTTTTCTTTATTTTGGAAGTACATACAGTATGGCCCTAGATTGACTCCATAGAGAAAGTCTTATTTGTTTTACGTTTGCTGGAATAATGGCAGTTTTTCAATGTTTTAATATTATGTTTACGGTCAATAATATTATTCCCCCTTAAGATTTCTTTTACTCAATTGATTACAGAACACATCCCTGTTATCCATTGACTTGCCTAGTTAACCAAATTAATTAAGTTAAAAATTTACGTTACACTTTAAGCTGAACTGTCATCATGGAAAAACAATTTTTTTAACTATTATGTGTTATTACATGTGTTAAATATGATTTTAAAAACCTTTCCATTAAACAACACTTGGGAAATATTTGGAAAATAATTAAAATTCAACAGAAGGACTAATAATTTAACCTTCAACTGTGTGTATAGATGATAGATAGATAGATAGATAGATAGATAGATAGATAGACAGACAGACAGACAGACAGACAGACAGACAGACAGACAGACAGACAGACAGACAGACAGACACAGAAAGATAGATAGATAGATAGATAGATAGATAGATAGATAGATAGATAGATAGATAGATAGATAGATAGATAGATAGATAGATAGATAGATAGATAGATAGATAGATAGATAAATAGATGGATGGATGGTAGAAAACTTATAAATAAATGTATAATACTGACACGTTTTTTGGTTACAAGTTTCAGTTATACCTCTAGTTTACCAGTGCGAGTTCCATATGACAATTTATAAAACCCAGAAAAGTTTGACCAACTCTTCTAAAACTAGGTAGTTTTTTCATTATGGAGTAGCAAGTTCAATTTAGGCCTGTAAATGATGAGCTGCGCAGGACTGACATTGAGTGTCATTAAACATGATGACATGCCAAGACACTGATGGCTTTTGAATAATAAGCATCTGCTGAGCTGTCTGAAAAATAATCTCAGCACAACCCATATGGAAAACCATAATCGAGCTTTGCAGACTGCGGTTTGGGACGTAAAAATGGACAACTGATGGGGAAATGTGTTGATGATGGAAAAAGAGTACACAGACTAACTGCTTCAAACATCTCGCATACTTCACTGAGCTCTTGTAGCTCTGCCAAGAAATTAAAATAGCTTGACGGTATAGCAGTGGCTGTTTACATGTGTGCAAATAAGCAGAATAAAATAAAGCAAATAACAACGATTTTAGGCCTTTAAGCAGATATGTCAAAGGGGTAGTCCACCAACAAATTAAAACTCACTCACCCTTGAATGGTTTTAAAACATTATAAGTTTCTTTATTATTTCTTTAGTTGAACAAACGCCATAGAAGTCAACTGTTACAGGTTTCCACCATTCTTCAAATATCTTCTTTTATGTTCAACAGAATAAATAACCTTATATAGGTTTGAAATCGGAACCACTTGAGGGTGAGTTAATAGTGAGTCAATGTTTGGGTGTACTATCCCTTTAAATGTCGTAATTTACTACCAGTTAAGAGTAAGGAGGGAAAAACCTATTAAGCCATGTCTGGTCATTACATAAAAAATATATGGATTTTTCTTAAACGCTCTAAACTACTGTAGCACCACCAGGCCCGGCCCTAACCAATTTGGCACTCTAGGCAAGATTTCAGGTGGCGCCCCGTCCCATCCCAGTGAATTCCACTGCTAGTGTACAAATAGTCATAAGAAACTAAATAGCTTTTTGATCGACTACTACAAGCTGGGAAAACGGCAGATAAATATGCCAATGCAATTAAATTACTATTAGCATTTTCCATAACATCTATGCCCTTCCTGTCAGGGTTCTGCCACTCTGGTCTTGTAAATTCTTGTTTTGGTGGCAGATCTCGGACACTACCCGTGTCTGGTCCTGTTTCTGTCTCTGTGTGCACGCCGTCATGGGTGTACGCAGAGTGTGCGCGCTCCTGCTTGACGCGGCCGCGCGCGTGCTCTGCGTCCCTCAGACGCGTGCGCTCTTGTACTCGTGTTTGTGTTTTCGTCTGTCAGCAGCGTGGTGTTTCATTCCCAGCATCTCAGTCTTGTTGGTTTCGGTTTTGGTCGGCGCTGGGATGAAGCATGCATGCTGCATGTGTGAGCGCACGGTGAGTGTTTTCATTCATCGTGTGCTCGTGTCTTGCGTCTTTTGTCAAAGCACGTGGCTCGGTGTTTACATTGTGGTCACGTGTTTTTGTCGTGTGCTTCAGTGTTGTGTTATGTGAGCGCATGGCTTGTATTGTCTCTCTGTGTCATGCACTCTCCCGTCTATTGTCTAGTCCCACCCTCCTTGTTAACCCATTATTAGTTAATTGTGTTCACCTGTGTGTCAATTTACTTTTTGCTTTATAACCTCCCTCATGTTCTCAGTACTTTGCCAGTTCGTCGTCGATTGTTTCCTGTCTTGTTGTGTCCAGCCCTGTCTTGTCCTGCCAGTCCAGTCAAGTTTGTTTGTTCGTTTATTTGTTTTATTAGAGTTTTCCCCCTCGGGGTTGTTTGTTTTGCCTTTTTGTTTTTATTTTATTGTTAATAAACACCCATTATTTGCTGCACCTGAGTCCTCGCTCCTTTTTCCCCTCACCGACCGTGACACTTCCATAACATTTGCTGACGTTAAAACTAACAGATAGCACTATAGCTATTTATTGATTAGCAATTTGTCAACGTTGGGATGTAAAAAATATGGAACAACAAATAGCTTCAAATGATAAAATGCATATCAAACATTAGAAAATATTGACATTAAAATAAATGGTTTAGCCTATTAAAATCAATAGCCTATACAGAAATTAAATGAAGGTACAAAATCTATTTCACTTTTAATTGTATTTGCACACTGATTAAAGTTACGAAAGTTATTTAGTGAAGAGCAGCTAATGAATCTCTCATTGCGTTTTGTTTGATAACAGAGTTAATTTAAGAATGCACAGATCTACAATGAAGCATTCAACTACTTTAGTAACTGTTTGTGCTTATTTAAGAGAAAATTTGTTGTGTTTAAAATAAAACATGCAGGAAAAAAAAAAACGAAAAAAAGAAGGACTTTTTCGACAGTCCTTTACTGAGAGCTCCGCTCAGCGCGAGCTCTCCCGGCTAAACCCATTTTGCGAGGGCTTAAACGGAGCACTCATCGTAATATTGAGCAAAAAAAGAAAGAAAGAGACAGCTGTGAAACATAACCTGCATTGTCTTTTTGTAGTAAACACACTTTAGATCTTTTTTTAGGGTAAGAGGTTTTTGAGTTATTGCTGTCTATCACTGAATGTGTCAGGAATATCAAAAACAAAACCAACATGGATGTACTGTGCCCTTAGCATTTGCCTATATCGCCTATGCCACGGGCCGGCCCTAAGCACCACCAATGCTGTAGTATTACCGTAAAGGTGTGCATGCTTGTCATTTTGTTGTACAGTAGTGGTAGCTCCAACATGTGGCTAAACATTTAGATTTTCTTTTACTGTGACCTTATGTTGACATCATATAAATGAAGTGCTCAGATGCAAAAGCCTTTAAACGCTTTCTGAAATTGCATGTGTAGGTTCAGTGATTTTGCTTGGCGATGAATAGGGTATTTACATTGCCTTCCAAGTGAAATAACAGATCAGAGATATATGAGGCTGAGAAAGCTTTACATTTTAGAAAAACATTTCAGACAGCACCTAGAGGCATTTGCGTCTGAACTGTGCATTCCAAGTGAAACTGTTTAATTTCATTAAAGAATTAAAACCATTTTAGCAAAATCTTGACACAAACTTTTTTTTCACAACTTTTGATAGCTGATAGTTTTTGATATACAGACTTTGAAGAGTTAGTTAATTAGTTAGTTAGTTAGTTAGTTAGTTAGTTAGTTAGTTAGTTAGTTAGTTAGTTGGTTGGTTGGTTGGTTGGTTGATTGGTTGGTTGGCTGGCTGGTTAGTTAGTTTGGTTGGTTTGTTGGTTGGTTTGTTGGTTTTTGTTGGTTTGATAAATTTGGTTGTTTTTTGTTGGTTGGTTGGTTGGTTGGTTGGTTTGTTTGTTTGTTGGTTTTGTTGGTTTGATAAATTTGGTTGTTTTTTGTTGGTTTTGTTGGTTGGTCGGTTGGTTTGTTGTTTTTTGTTGGTTTGATAAATTTGGTTGTTGTTTGTTGGTTTTGTTGGTTGGTTGGTTGGTTGAGTTGGTTGGGTTGATTGGTTGGTTGGTTTGATTTAATTTAGGTTGGTTTTGTTGCATTTTGTTGGTTTGTTTCGTTGGATTGATTGGTTGGTTTGGTTGATTTTTGCTGGTTTGGTTAGGTTGGTTGATTGGCTGGTTGGTTGGTTGGTTTTTGTTGGTTGGTTGGTTGGTTTGGTTTGGTTTGGTTGGTTTTGTTGGTTTGGTTTGGTTTAGTTGGTTTAGTTTGTTGGTTTTGTTCTGTTCATTTGGTTGGTTTGGTTGGTTGTTAAAAACAGTGCTGATCAAAAAATTAAAAACTTGATCAATTCTGTGATAAGCAGTTTTATTCATAATTCAAAAGTAATGAATTACCATTTTAGCATCACCATCCTGCTAACTGATGTTAGCCTTGGTGTATAGATTGGTTGTATAATTCCTTAATATTTTAAGTCTATAAGACTAAAACGTAACAGTTAAATAAGCAAACCTTTTCAATCTCATTTGCAGATTACATTATTTTGATTATTTGCTAAGAAGCTAAGCAGATCTTTTTATCTACATTTTACTACTACTCTTCTACTTTTTGCCCAGACCACATCCCATAACACAAATAAACCGAAATACAGTAGGCCTATTTCCTGTTGTATATATTTTCCCCTTCTGAATAAAATAATAAAGTAATGGGCTTTTCTAAATTTGTCCAAAATGCTTAATTTTATTTCTGTACTGGTATTTCTGAGTACCAGTTATACACAAGATGTCCATGTGGTTGCCACGTGTGATTATGGTTACTCTAATTAGGAATATAATCACATTAACATAATTTCAGGACTGCCTTAATCACATTATAAGTGTGAATGTAAACATAGCAAATGTCAAAATGATCCAGTTTCCACTCAAATGGTGCTGTGCCAGAACTCCACAGGGGATCTGTAAATATTTCACCAGTTGGATTTTTACATCCAAACTGATTCAAATGAAAAGATTCTTCTTCTTCTTCTTCTTCTTCTTCTTCTTCTTCTTCTTCTTCTTCTTCTTCTTCTTCTTATTATTATTATTGTTATTATTATTATTATTATTATTATTATTATTATTATTATTATTAATAGTAGTAGCATAAGTAGTAGTAGTTTTTTTCTATTTATTTATTTTTGTTTGTTTATTTGATTATTTTGATTGATTAACTGACTGACTGATTGATTAATTGATTGATTGATTGATTGATTGATTGATTGGTTTATTTGATTGGTTTATTTGATTGGTTTATTTGATTGATTGATTGAATGATTGATTGATTGATTGATAGATAGATTGATTGATTGATTGATTGATTGATTGATTGATTGATTGATTGATTGATTGATTGATTGATTGATTGATTGATTGATTGATTGACTGACATACAAAAAATGAAGAGAATAATGAATTTTATGTACCTATAGTCTTAAAAAGAATGGTTTTAATAGAACATGTATAACAACATTTAACACCAGGACCAGTTAAACACTGCATAAGTGAATTTCTTTCACTTAGTAGTTCCCTGCAATGTCTGAGGTCCCAAACCCCACAGCTAAACCAACACAGTGAAAACCAGTTAATCCCCAGTGCCAAATGTAATAACAGATTCTCATAATGAAGGAACACATATTTTAATTCTCAGGCCGAGCAGCAGCAGAGCTCCTAATAAAAGTCTGCATTAGCCGGTACCATATGGCCACTTCACACTAGTCCCACAGAAACAAGTGTTTATGCTGCTATTAGTTTGAAGAGCTCAGAAACTACACAGCGGAGGCTGTTAAGTGTTGACTGCAGTGTTTTCTGTTCAGGAATTTTTCATGCATCAACACCTGAGTTTTGCAGCTTTTCTTTGGTATAAGAGAAAGAGAAAGCACTCCAAACCTTTCTGCACTTCAAAAAAGTGTGAAGGGTGTAAAAAAAAGGTCGCTCAACCAACTAGACTGAGACGCTGAGAATTGAACAGCACGCCACCGACAAAACAAACACAAACACAAACACAAGAGCAATTGCTACGAAGACACGAACGATTGATGTGCTCGCTACAAAAACACAAACGTGCAGATCACTGGAGACCACGGGCTCACAACAACGACAAGAGACACTAAGATAGGATGAGTGTCCGGCCTGAGAAAACTTGAGCCGAATCCTGACAAAAAACAGCATGGTGAACACTGTTGAATACGGAAAAGGCTATTTTTTTGCTTATTTTCAGCTTAAAATTTGGTGCATTCAAACCAATTTTTTTTTCAATTGCTCCAGAAGTAGAATGGATTTGGCCAATATGAGTGTGGGCTGAGTGTTTGAATGCTTACTAGAGGAGTTTCCTGTCTCTGTGGATTAAGGGGTACCAATAGTAAACAAACAAGAATTTCACATTCTTTCTAATAAATTAAGTTAGATTCAGCTCATTATTAAAGCCCGAAATGATCTGAAACATACGAGTTAGGTAGGCAAAACATCCAAAACTGTACATTAATTTCGTCTCCAGTAGTGAGAGTTGAGAGAATACAGTATTGTGCTGTTAGCTTAGCAAAATGCTAACAACAAATTCCACTGAAACCACTTTTCCATCCTTCGCAGAGTGTTATTTGTGTTAAAATACTATGTAAAGCATTGCAAATCAGTCTCTTATGAGCTTCCCCGACAGTTAAGATGCTGCTTTGGAAGGTTTTAGAACAGACCTCCCTCTGTCCATTCCCTCACTCTGTCTGCAGTTTTATCCTCTTCCAATCTCTCTGCTCTCCCTCCCTCCCTCTTCCGCAGCTCTTTCTCTCAGTCTCCTCCCTCTTTCCTCTGGATGGTAACTAGGCTGAGGTCAGCTGAGGTAATGGAGCACACACACACTCTTACACAGCACTACCTCTGCTCTGCTGTGCTGTCGGAGAAGCGGCTGCACTTTTCAATGCCCTTGAGGAGCGACCTCATTCAGGGCTCTAAGGAACAATCACAACACCAGAATATATATTCATATGAACATACAATTGAAAAACTACTTCAGCAACTGATAAATTACTAAAATAGTTAATAATGTTTCAAGGCAGTAGCCATTATCTCAAACCCTCAGGCATGACATGACGACCATCTTGAAAGGGTGTGTTTTGCGTTAATGATCGGCTGATTATGCAACATCACACTTATCATCAAACATTAAGCAAATAGACTACAACTTGTGACAAGAAACATAAAAGTAGGTCTTTATAGAAAATTATTCTGACTAGCACATTAGAATCAAGAATTGCAGAGTCCCATAATGAGTTAAAAGAGTAGTTCAGCCAAAAAGTGAAAACTATAAACCTATAAGACATTCATTTACAGCAGAAAAAGAAATGAATGTATATAAATGAATCTTCCCTATCATTTTATACCATTTAGAACCATTTTATCATAGTGTTTATTCACTGAAAAACATTTTTCAATGAACATATGCTAAAATAATAATGATTCTTGTGGAAGTTTATCATGTTGGTGCATCAATGTGTTGGTTGACTCAGTGGAAGGACAAAAATATCTCAGGTTTCATTATAAACGTCTTGTTTTGGGTTTCATGCATGAACAGCTTATGGGTTTGGAACAGCATGAGGGTGAATTATGAGGACCAAGGGTAATTCTGGGATATTATTTATATACATATATTTTGAGACTAGTAGGGTAGGGTTGTTGTATACTAAACACCACTCACTTGTTTTCTGTACACATGCAAAATCTTACTGTTTGCACTTGTATGCTTAAGTGCAAACCTTAAAAAACTACAACATATAATTTTACACCTACACTAACTATGATGCATTTTATATAAATATAAAATAGATTGAAACAATAACAATGCAAGCAGCAATGCATTCAGCTGCAGGTTCATTTTATGTCATACTAATTTCACAATCACCAGCAATCTAATCCTTGCAGATCGCTGGTAAAAATGCAAATCGCTAAAGAATAAAAAAGACTACAGATGCAGTCATGCACCACGCACTCATATCTGTTCCGGTTGTCCGCAGATTGCTAACACACATAGCTGAAGCTGTTCAAAACTGATTACATGGACTTTAAAAGCAGCACAGACACACACTAGCTGCTGAGTCTTGTTTAACTGTACTATGACATTATGACATGTTTCCCTTGCCTTGCTTTGCTGTGTTTTGACCCTCGCTTTGTTTGTTTGTTTGTGTACATTGTCTGCCGCCTGTTTATGACTAAGACTCTGGATTTGCCTGTATTATTGCCAATCATCATTGCTTGCCTGACCATTCTCCTAATATACCCTGCGTTTGGATCCGCGCTCCTTTGTCCAGCATCCCCTTCACATTACAACTAAAATAATAATGCCATAATAATTAACTCCATATAAAATACTCCATCGTCAAAATTTACCCCTAAGAAATGGGACAGCACTACAACACCTGCACACGTCATCAAATGTCATCGCGATCACTTACTATATATGATGATCGTGACTGCTGTAGTGATTCCAGTTGCGTTATTTTTTTAGTATTTATCTTCAGGAAATCACCAAGGCTACGATATCATGTTATCATAACGATAGAATGTGGCAATAAGATCTTAACTGTTCTGTGCATTTACATTGTTGCCATAATCATCTATTTAAATACACAAAAACAACATTAACATTATACCAGACCACTCTAAAAAGCTCATTCCCTGCCACTAGACTTTTCTAACAGTGAATTTGAGTGTCATTTAGTGACAGATGTGAAAGTATGCTGTGGGACTGCTATACAGGAGTTATTATTATGGATTATAGATAGCGAAATTTAGCATTTTTAAGCATGTTGGTAAACAGGAATGCCATTATGTATGTGTTAAAATATATGCTTGTGTGATGTAAATATTTGTAATAATGACAAAAAAATACTAATTTGTGCATCTCCTGACTTCCGTGTGCAACCATGCTGCCATTGTAGATGGTGTATTCTGGGGAATTTTCTTACAGCTTGGTTTCGAGTATGGTCCTGAAAAATCTGTTTTAACCCATAAGAACCCACTGTGATGCGGGTGTCACAAACAATTGTGATCATCTGAAAAGGTCTTTTAAAAGCATTTTTCCTCATTTTTAACTCGGGAAGTCTCAAAGTGACGTATAAGTAACATCTAGGTTCAGTCACGTGAGAATGTGTGCATTTTTGTTGTTATGGCAACATGTCCAAAATGGTGGACTCTGCGGGGAGCACATGTTGCACTGTCAGCAATTTTTAAAGATATCTGTTTTTATTACTAAAGGTATGTTTTGACCCATTTAACTATTCTAAAGTTTTAATAACACATCCTAGATTACATTTACCATGATTTTAATACATTTCTTGAACAAAATGATATAAATGAAGGTACAAAGATATTGTAGTGACATATATGTCACATCGGGTTGTTAACCTTAAAACAGTAGGTGGAATTTTGATGTGACGTATTTGTCACATTAAGAAAAATAGTAACAAACTGCTCAATTAATTTATCTGATTAAATTATTTTAGTGTTCAATATTTTCTACTGCTCATTGCAAAGCATATATTAACAAAAAAATAATAATAATGTCACGTTAATTATATCGTTAATGAAATGTATTTTGAAACTATTTTATAACTATAAGCTGTAACAAGATGTTTATATCATATGTTAGTCTTATTTTAAGGTTGTAAAATTGAAGTGAGAATAACATGATTAGATTCAGGAAACAATTTGATGTTCAGAATGCACTAAAGTTTATCCACAGAGATGATAGTGAGCATGAGGGATGTGACAGTGACTCGAATAAAGACATTGATGATCCTGATTACACTTGAAGTAGAAAAGACATGGAGGACGGTGAATCAAGTGGATCTGATTTAGACATTAGCAGATCAAGTGATCTAGATTCAGAGGCTGCACAGCAAAACATAAACTTTGGCCGGCAAGGGCAACTAAACTTTTTCTTGGAGAAAGTTGAAACCCCCGGATGCACATTCAAATGACTAAGTGCCAAAACTTCACACACCACTGGAGTATTTCAGAAAGTTAATAACAGCAGAAATGTGCGCGTTGCAGAAGGAACAAACGCATTTGTACAGTGTGCAACAATCTGGAACTCAAAAAATTGTTAACTCCACTGTTAAAGAATCGTAAATACTGGTTGGGAGCTATCTGCTTATTGGTCTAAGACAAAATGCCAGGAAATCGTGCATTCTGATTTGATGTTTAACATGTTGACCTTCAGTGTGAGGTAGTTCATTCATTCATTCATTTTATTTGGCTTAGCAAACATGTGTAAAACATGCAAACTCCACACAGAAATGCCAACTGACTCAGCCAGGACTCAAACCAGTGACCTTCTTGCTGTGAGGCAAAAGTGCTACCCACTGAGCCACTGTGTCACTGTGAGGTAGTTATTTATTTTTATTTAGTTCACACATTTTCAAGTTGTGAAAACAATACACAAATAACCATATATAACAAAAAAGGTCAAATTTTGATGTTTCGAAAGAATTGTTGCAAAATGTATTGGTCACAGTTATGGGGCTTTGAAACACGTTATGGAAAAGCAAATAAACTGAAAAAAATGTTATGTAGCAGATAAAACTGACAAAATGTATTTTTTTTCAATTGTGAAATAAATGCCCAATGTGACACATATGTAACATGAAAAATGTATTATAAACGCCCAATGTGACATATATGTAACATTACAGATCTTTCACAAAGAGGGGTTGTATTTTAAAAACAACTGCAGAAACATGTTATTAGTGGTCCATTTGGTCTGTATTATATGCCCCATAATTTTTATATAAGGAAAAATCGGTCCGGGTTCTAATGGGTTAAGAGCTATCTAGCCCTTCCCCTTAGCCCTATGCCTTCAAGCTAAAAAGAATTGAGACACCCCTACCCCTTCACGTGAACACACAAAACAAAGGGTCAGAATAAGGGGAAGGACTAATGGGTAGAATTAGGATTGGGCCCATAGATATTCAAAGACTTGTTAAATTGAATGGTGAAAAGTTTCACTTCACTTAGTTGCTCTGAGTTTTCTCTGATCTTCCTTCCTTTTTTTTTTTTTTTTTTTTGTTACAACGCCTTCTTGTTGCCATTGAAAAAGTCATAGAGAAGACTAATATTATGAGATACTTTGTGCAAGCACATTAGCTGGAACAAAATCAAAAAGAACATGTTTTAAATGTAACTAGAGCTTAAGCAAGGTCTTTTCACATTTTGGAACTTTTGGTAACTTTTCAGATAGGACTTGGTTTTGGATTAATTGCTTGGATGTGATGCAAATATGGCCATCAGACAAACCCAATAAAAAATGTATTGCAATTGTTCACACATTATATTATTCAAACTGCATTTGTGACTAAATAACTGCACATATGTAGATGTCATAACAGGCTAATAATACTTAGATACACACACCTTGTCCTCTAAAGTTGGCTCTGATCTTTACCAGTATGAATTGAAGAACATGCTAAAAAACACAAACTAAAAGACAGAGTTGAGTTGAAGCCTGCCGCCAATTTCAAAGGATATTGAACTATTGACTTCCATCTACACGTTTTTTTTAGAGAGGCTGGGCAGGAGTTAATTAAAAAGTTCATTGTCTAGTGTATAAAAAAGTGGTACAACTAAGGGAATCTTTATGCTTTCAATTTTCATCTGAATATCCTTCAATTCTCTATGTAAGTGACAGCATGCCAAAGATGTTGACTATAGATATTTCAAGAAAAAAAGCTGACTGATACCACCAAATAAATGATTTGACAAGGTTTTGTTAAGTTTTCTTTTAGGGTACATTAACTACAACAATGTTCAGAGCCTGACAGGTGTTTCTTTGAATAGATTTTGAAGGTCTCTCGTGTTTTTTTTTTCTTCTGTTACACATGCTCTGTAGAGTCTCGGATGCGCCTGTTGGCTTAATCAGCAATTTGCACCTTTCTGAAGATGCTGTGATAGCGATGTGTTGAAGCTAATACAAATGGCCCACTTAAAGTCCAACTCCCTCAATGCATTAACAACTTTCACATGCCTTATAAGATACGAGTTATCCCACAGGACACTGCTACCTAAATTTAGAGGGGCAAAATCTAAATGTCTGACATCTTTGTACTACACAGCCTTATACATGTGTAGTATATGGCTAAAATTAGTTTACTATGACTTATACATTATAAAAAATGTTCAGATGTCCTCGTTTTCAGTTAACATTTAAAGAGGTTTATAGTACAGAAGGGTGTCTAGTGAAATGCATATCTCCCAATCCTCCAAAATCAAAGCAATCTCTATGAAATATTATAAGTAAACCAATCATAAATTTCTTCTTTTTTAAATTGGCCTTTTTGGCAAGAAATAACTCCGGTAATAAGAAATTAAGGCATTTTTGAACATGGTTGTAAAGTGAGGAAACAGATGAGTCTTACCTTCTACCGCTCTTTTGAAGAAAACTTTGCAACTTCCACATGTAACAACCCCGTAGTGGCATCCTGACGCCTCGTCTCCACACACCAGACACACTTTGGCTGTCGAAGACGTGTGCCTCAGCGACGCACTGAAACAAGAGCAAATAAATTCCAACCTGTAAATTGTGCTTGAGATTTAAGGTGCAGGTGTTCACATGGTCACAAGTAGTTTTGTTGTACTGTATGTGTTGCATTTGCAGTTCAGGAGTAACTTGAAAATTATAGAAACAGCCTAAAGCTATTGAGATTAAAAAAAAAAAAAAAAAAAAAAGTTCAAGATCTTGGAAAGTCAGAAACAAGGTATATGGAATTAAATCAGCACTCTTTTATTTGATAAATTGCTTAAGTTATTTCAAATTTGAAACTATATATATATATATATATATATATATATATATATATATATATATATATATATATATATATATATATATATATATATATATATATATACTTTGGGCTGTTAAGCAACTAATTTCTAATCTAATCAATCTAATTTCTAACAATCTAATAATCTAATGGTAAATCTACTTTAAAATATGTGCCACACTCTAGAAATTGAGCAATTGCATTTACTGTGTGCTATTAGTAAATATTTGTACATATCTACAAATCTTGTACATAATGATTAGTTTTCATTATGTGTCATAAATATTTTATGCATGTCTGGTACTTATTTTCATTTGGAAGACAAAATTATTATTATTATAAACAATTATATATTTTTTATAATTGCATAATTAGGATTATTAGACTAATATTACCACCATGTCACTGACCTGCATTAAATTCCAACAGAAAGCATAAAAATAATATAATGCCCATGAATAACACCGCAGGTCTGTGCTAACTTTGTCCTGCTCTGCAGGGCCATTTGAGCACAACCATTTTAGCGCTGCAGAAATCACGTAATTCCCACATTGTTACTGGGCACCCAAAGGGCATGGCATATGTCACTGACTCATAACGTATGCCTTGCCATTTCGCTCCAGATCAGAAGAATGGTCCATTCAAATTCCTCAACTACAGTACCTAGAATTCACCTATGTACAGTACACTATTAAAGTTATACCTACACTAGTGATTTCTGATGGTTTATGTGACACTAAAGACTTAAGTAATGATGCTTAAAGTTTAGCTCTAAATCAAAGTAACTAATCAAATTATATTTAATGAGAATACAGCTTTTTTGAGGACCACTATTAATCATATTATTATGTATTTTTGACAATAGGCTAAATTTAGAACTTTGAGGTTTGATGAGTTGA
The DNA here is from genome assembly GCF_052040795.2 of Danio rerio. Taxonomy (NCBI): domain Eukaryota; kingdom Metazoa; phylum Chordata; class Actinopteri; order Cypriniformes; family Danionidae; genus Danio; species Danio rerio. The sequence goes on from NC_141021.1 coordinate 39,346,954, forward strand.
AGTTTAGATTTTTTAAATCCATTCAGATGATCTCGGAGTTTTGCGGGAGCACTTAGCTTAGCATAGATCATGGAATTGGATTATACCATTATTATCAAACTCAAAAATGACCAAAGAGTTTTGATAACTTGATAAAATGATAATACGCAGCAACTTTAACCAATATAATTCGCTTGCATAGGTTACCTAGCAGGGGACAATTGTAGCCATTGCATAATGTCATTGTGCCATTGTACGACTGCAAAGATCCTGGAATGAGAGTATAATTCCTAGCCATACATACCAGCCTAGAAAATATTAACTTTTCATTTTCCATCGATCTTCTTAAGTGGGGTCGCACACCGGATGCGCCGCTCAGCATTGTGCTGCGACGTGCATGTTGAACGCACGTTGTTTAAAATGAAAATATTTAGTTGGCGCTATTTGGCACGGCAGAAATAAAATTTAGAAAGGTATAAAAACATAAAATATGAACAGTCTCCTGAGTCATAGCTTGGCACCGTGGACGGCTGCTGACTTGCGACACCTGTGTGCGTTCCCTAATAGAAATCTATGTTTAGAATTCTAAAATGCATGGGGCTACATGGTGCGCCACTGAGTGACACATCTGGTGCCACTGAGTGACACATCTGGTGTGTGACCCCCTTTAGAGTCAAGCTTTATATGGTAAGATTATCAAAACTTATTGATCATTTTTGGAGTGAAATGTTAATGGTCTAATCTGATTCAATGGACTATGCTAAGCTAAGCGGAAAATGATGTGGCTGAATGGATTGAAAAATTGTAAAACTCAATCGTCTAGCTCTAGAAGAGTTGTTCAACTTTTACAAAATGTGTAGTGTTCCTTTAAATTACAAAAAAAAGTTGATGCCAATAGCCTTGTGGCTAATGCCCCATTTTCACTGAGTGTTATGGTATGGTTCAGTGAGCAAACATTTAGCACTGTGGTGCTCATGGTGACCTGAGTTCGATTCCTGGCTTGTGGTTCTTTGCCAACACTTCCCATCTCTCTGCTCGCAATATTTTTTCTGTCTGTAACCTTCACTGTCCTATCTTAATATGGTAAAAATCCCTAAAAAAAATGATATATTATAAAAATATTCCAGTTTATTTTTTTTACTGAGCAAATTTTATCTTAGAAAAGCATAGAAACAATCTGATTCCACACCTCTGACAAATGGAGTACTCTGCTCAGAGTTCACACAGAAATAAAAACCACACTACATCAATTGGCATCAGAGAAATCAGAGAATGTTAAAAACTGCTGGAAAAAAAGAGAGATTTTATATCCCATGCCCTCCAAACTGAAATTGAAACATTGAAAATGAAGTGCACACACTCCAAATAGTCTGGCTGACTTGGCAGAAATCTGATTAAAATGCCCAGTGAAACCTGACATATCCAGAGCGGCCAGAGCCTCTAAGAAAGATGCCCTGCGGACCGGCTGAAAGTCACCCCTTTGACAAAAACTACACATAGCGGAGCTCAATTAAAATGAACAGTACGAATGGAACAATACTTTAATAGCGCGATAGGCTTAGCACGTAGCTCCTGCGCCCGCTCTTTGATAATGAGCGTGCTCTTGTTTTAATCAGTAGTGCGCGGTAATTGTCTGGTTAGCATTCTGACAACATCCTCCAGTCTTAACAAGCCTCTGGGTCTCCAAAGCACGTTCCCTCTCAAGGCCTGGTGCGGGTAGTAACTTCACCGCATCTTTCTGACACAGTCGAGAGAGCTGATCTAATTCTCCCTCGTCCATCTAAACACACATTCAATTTGTCAGCCGGTTAGCAGGGGTCTCTTGCGAGGGAGTCGATTGGCAGGCCGCGGTGAGCTAATCGTCCCGGCGGCTCCGTATCGCTCTCTGTGCATGACGTGGAGAGGTCTGGCTGTATTAAACTGTTCAGCGAGACCCTCTCTTTCTCTCCTTCTACACCCAGTCTTCTTTGCGATGGAGTAAAAGTAAAAAAGACAAAGCAAAGGGCTGACAAGGTGACTTGAAGTAGGTCAGCATTCATTGTTATGAAACAGATCGCCCTTATGACCGGCATATACCGCGAGATTGCTGCTGTTTTGTGCATGAGAGAAAAACACCAATTAATGTCTGCATCTTTGGCTGGTGGATATTCAGATAATGAAGCATACGTTTAACCTGCTTTTTCTTTCTCAGAAAATGTTAAAGAGAAAAAGAAATTTGTGTCAGGATTTACTATTATGAGTTTCTTTCTTCTGTTGAACTCAAGAGAAGATACTATGAAGAAACTGGTTAATCATAAGAAACTCAAAGGTTTGAAGTCATCTCAGTAAACAGTGAATACATGTAATACAATAAATAATAGTAGGGCAGTGTGATGGCGCAGTGCGTAGCGCTGTCGCCTCACAGCAAGAAGTTTGGTGGTTCGAGTCCCAGTTGGGTCAGTTGGCATTTCTGTGTAAAGTTTGCATGTTCTCCCCATGTTTGTGTGGGTTTCCTCTGTGTGCTCTGGTTTCCCCCACAAGTCCAAAGACAAGCGCTATTGGTGAATTGGGTAACCTAAATTGTCTGTAGTGTATGAGTGTAAATAAGAGTGTATGAATGTTTGCCAGTGATGGGTTGCAGCTGGAAGGGCATCTGCTATGTAAAACATGCAGTATGCTGGACAAGTCGGCGGTTCATTCCACTGTGGCAAACCCCTGATTAATAAATGGACTGAGCCGAAAGAAAATGAATGAATGAATAATAATAATAATAATAATAATAATAATAATAATAATAATAATAATTATAATAATAATAATTATAATAATTATAATAATAATATAACATATTAATCCAGCTAATAACTATGATAATAATACTAATACTACTACAACTACCACTACTACTACTACTAATAATAATAACAACAACAACAACAACAATAATAATAATAATAATAATAATTCATTTTATTTATAGGTGCCTATTACTACACTTAATTTCACATTACAAGTAATCAGGAGTAAGCGGATTTTGGGATGGAATTTACAATTCTGTAAACTTTCACCACAGCGGATGTCTACAATGTAAAAAAATGTTGTAAAATGTGCAGTGTTACTGTAAAATTTACAAGTGCACTGTAAATTAACGTCACGAAGCAACACTTTTTGTATTTGTGGTCAATGACTTTACATGTACAAGTCACGGCCCTATCACACACCCGGTGCATGTTTGGCACAATGTGTTGCTATATTCAGACCAATGCTTCCCTAATTTTCATGGTTTGCCCCACGTTGTTTAAACAGAAAAACAATTTTTGTCACTTTGTGGACTTATCGATATGCCGGTCTAGAAAGGAGGTATTCTAAGGCGCATTGCTGGAGAGTATTTTGAGGAACTAAAATAGACTGCGCAATTGACCAGCTAAAGGCGGGTCTAAAGTCCAGTGCAGAGCGTGTTAGTTGTCCAAACACTTTCATATTGCTTAATACACACAGGATGCACAGCAATACACAATTACCTTTACAAATGAAAAAATAAATAAATAATAAATAAAAAAACTAAAGGATTAAAATAATACAAAAAATATTATTGTCTACATAAATATAAAAACCACTACCTCCATGCCTTGATCATCTTGTTTTTTTTTTCAGTTTCTTTATGACAGCTTACTTTTGTATAATTGTACTATTATTATTATTATTATTATTATTATTATTATTATTATTATTATTATAAATAATAATATATGTATAATAAAAACAAAATTAGATTTGTCCACCTGTGGGGTTAATATAAATTAGGATATGTTTGGTTATAAATTTTTGACCACTCTTCGTTATTATTGTTCATTTATTAGTTTGCTGGAAATTAAAACTGAATTTAGAAATAGTTTAGAAATGAATCTTAACAAACAAAATTAAATTTGTAGGCTTATGGATGTCTTCAGTAGAGTGTACAACACTGTTTTCTTATCCACAAAAGTGAAGAAGTGAAGAGAAAGAGAGAGTTAAGAGGTCAAATAGAGGAGGCTCGTTCTTTATCCTCACGCTGCAGATGGTCTGTTAAACTGTTTTCTCGCTAGTGAAGCATTCAGTTTTTCCACTTATAAAAAGTTTGCCATGTTAATAGCAAATGCGCAATGGCGCAACACAACTGACTCTAAAGGGAATGGGAGATGAGACTCTGATTGGTTTAATGCAGGTTATGCTCAAAACACAGCCATAACTCATTACAAGAATAAGCACAACCCTGTTAGCCCATGCTTAGACCATGCGCCGCTGAGCAAACTGTATTTTTCCGTCCTTAAAATAGCAAACAGGGATTTGGACACACCCTTAATAAATGCTTTTGTGCCATGCACTTCAGGCGTTGCGCCTAGATTGTTAAAATAGAGCCCTTAGTCTTTTATTTATCAGGGGTCGATTCCAGCATATATTCCAGCATATGTTTTTAAAATGCCTGTCTAGCTGCAACCCAGTACTGGGAAAAACCCACACACTCTCACATTCTCACACACACACACACACACACTCATACACTACGACCAATTTAGTTCATCCAATTCATTTATACCGCACGTCTTTGGACTGTGGGGGAAACCGGAGCACCCGGAAAAACCCACACGAACAAGGGGAATATGCAAACTCCACACAGGAAAGCCAAGTGGTCTAGCCCGGACTCGAACCAAGTGACCTTCTTGTTACAGTGCTAACCACTTAGCCATTGTGCTGCCCATGTACAACAAATGCTGATAAACACACACACACACACACACACACACACACACACACACACACACACACACACACATATATTTATATATATAAACTATCATGAAGAAAAGCTGACCATGCAGGAAAACCGTAATGATGTTTGAAGTTGAGTTTTTATGACGTTTGACATCAAAACATGCCGTTTTGTTATTGCTTGTGGCTTTTTCCTCAGTAGAAGATCATAACGTCTTACACAATACAGTATGTTGTGTAAGATGTTACATGTAAACACACTCTGCAATGTCTGAATCTCTGGAAAGAGACCGTCCATAATAAGAACAAGGTGGGGTTGAAGTGAGGACAGTTGTAACTACCTACAGGTGCTTGCATTTCACATCCATTTTTATGTACCATGAAGCTTGTTAGATATCCATTTTCATCTTTGGATATAATAATAATAACAATAATAATAATAATAATAATAATAATAATAATAATAAAATATGTAATATGATTTAAAATCAGTTACTGTATAGTAATGATCTATTTTAACATACGTATTTCTGAATGTGTGTTTTATTATTATTATTATTATTATTATTATTTTTATTATATCTAAATATATACATAATTATACTCTAAAAAGTAAATACTCATACTTAGAGTATTACTTTTTAAAAATCAGATTACAGTTACCTTTTTGATGGATTATTACAGGGTTACAATGGCCATAAATTATATAAGGAATGACTGATGATTGAAGTATTAGAAAATCATGAACATCTGAGGTGGTGATTAAATGCAAAGCAGGTGGCTGTTACACTTCGGGTTTGTATTCCTTTCTAAATTTCTAATATCTAATATTTTATAATTATATAAAAATGCTGTTGATTCTGCTTATACTACGGTCATCATGGCTATAGAATTTGTTCAAATATTGTATTTTTTTGTCAACAAAAAAACTGCTTCTCTTTACAGGACTCTTGTACGTCTCATCCTAAATCCAGATCTTTTAACAATTTTTTTTTTTTTTTTAACAGTAATACGCTGTGAAATAACTGAAATCATTCACCATAGTGATATATATTTTTGTACATTAATACATAATCAGATTCCATAAAGTATATATTTTGTTCCATACATAATTTAGAAAGATATATAAGAATTTATACGGGGCATATTAGACTTTATGATCAGTCAAGTTGGAGGGCCAACACAACCAAAATATAAATCACGTCTTTCTGTCAGAATGTTGTCAAGTGTCCCAGGTGTGGCATTGGTTGTAAACCACTATGGCACATTATATAGAGTAAAAAAAACCTGAAATAAATCAAATATTTTTTCTTTTTTATACCATAACATGAATTGGTCACACTTTACAATAAGGTTCATTAGTTAATGTTAAGACATGCATTTACTAACATGAACAAACACTGAACATTTACTGAATACATTTACTACAGTATTTATTCATATTAATAAACGTTAGTTAATGAAAATACAGTAGTTCATTGTTAGTTCATGTTAACTCATGGTGAATTAACTAATGTTAACAAGCATGCACTTTGATGTTAATAATGCATTAGTAAATGTTCAATTATGATTAATAAATGCTGTACATGTGTTGTTCATAATTAGTTCATGTTAGTAAAGGCCTTAACTAATGAACCTTATTGTAAAGTGTTACCCATGAATTCAGATCTGAGTAATATATAATGATCAGCCACACTAAGAAAACAATTCATTGGAATTACTACATTTTTTAAAGTAAGTGGTTGCAAACAACTGATTTGGGTTGAATTTAAACAAATTAATTAAGTTAAATATTACTAAATGTAATTTGTTTGTTTAAATTTGACCAATATAATTTGTTTGCAACAATTTAGCAAAAAATATTTTGAAAAATGACATGATATTCATGACAGATTTAACATTTTGTTAAAAGATAGACAACATTTCTTTTCACAATTGTTTTACTACAGTCTTTGCACTTTCATGTCTCTAAAGTAATACGCGTTTGTTTCTTAAAAGTATATATTACCAACAGCAGAGGTTCTCAATCTCGGCCCTGCATAGTTTAGCTAAAACCTCAATCAGATACACCTAGGCTAGCTAATCAAGCACTTGCTAAGCTTTCTGGAAACATCCTTGCAGGTGTGTTGAGAAAATTAATCTGCAAAATACTGCGTTTGAGACCTACAGTGTACATACTGTATTTGTTTATAGATGATATGAAGTGGGTGAGTATGGCTGATGTTATTTAAATATAATGAAGCTGTGAGTTATAAAAAAGTAAATCAAATGGGTGCAATTATTATGAAATTAACCCTTTTGTTTTGTTTCGAGATTCCAAAAGAGCAACTAATGTAATTTATAATGTACTCAAAGTAATATACTTCTCAAAATAGTATCATGTAAATACTAGACTAGTTTGTACACACAAAATTATTAATTATTACTAATGCTTATTTTCATACACTATCCAGTTTAAGCTCGTTGTTTATGAGTCACCACAGTATTCTATATTAAATGTATTGTGACAAAATCGGCCATATATCATCTATTCTGAACATTAAAGTTAATGGAAAGCCCTAGGGGACATGACAAAAATACCATCATCCGTTCCATTCCATTTAAATGAGTGCAATTACTTCCGTTTAATTGAGATGATACGATAAAGAGATTAATCAAATAAGATTTCTATCTTCTAAATGTGTACATTTCACATTTAATCCCATACGTTATGAAATAATATATCTAATATGCAGCAGGAATGACCCAATTGCATTTCTTCAGCAGAATCCATAGGCGCAGGAGATCTGATGTGTCATACTTAATAACCAAGTTTCACGGACATAAACAGGAAGCAATGTTTTATGGAACTGCACCCTAATACGTAAATACGTATTGTTCCCTGCACAATTATACAATCCCAATTCTTTCAAAGGAAGTAATTGTGAGTTAAAACGGTAGTGATCACTTACCGGTTGTGTACAGAAATAATAACACTAATATACGAGCTCAACTTGGAGTAAAATGCAGAGTTTCAGGCCTCCGCTATATTAGTTGGGATCCTGAATATTTATCGCCGGTTACATGCTGCCGCATCAGCTGAGATGTGCAGAAAGATACTGGCAGGGTGGAGAAAGAAGACTGACAGATGGATCAGGAATGCAAAAATAACAAACCATATAAGCGCTCCAATGCACTGCGCCGGAGCTGTCAGGTATCAATCTCGACAGAGCGCTAAAGCAGCAGTCTTTCCCCAGCTTCTGTGCTAAGAAACGGGCAGAAATAGAACATGCAGCGATAGTTACGCTGAATTTAAACCATGCGCGCTGTTCTCTATCAGTTAAGGTGACTGTAAAGTTAGCACACTTTGCAGTGCACCGATCCTAACCCAAGCCAAAAGCCAGAGAAAATGAGTCCTGCTTGGCTTTAAGAGGATGGCCATTCATTGTGCTCTTACCGACAACCACCTCCTCTCCGAGTCTGGAGTATTTATGTAACACGACTTGGAATGCGGCAAAAAGCTAAAGGTAGATTAGGTAAAACAAACAGGGGAGAGGACAAATGGCTTATATAAGTGAAGAGAGGCAGTCTAAACATTATCGCTGCACCCACTCCACGCACCACGCAGAGCGGCCCGCAGCGGGAAATTATGGTCAGCTCCGCAGAGAATTATGGGTCCCTGGAGAGTTATTAAGACCTGGATCTACCAAAGGGTCAACTGCAACCTCAGTGCATGTGTGTGTGTGAGAGAGAGAAAGAGAGAGAGAGATGCATTTACATCCTCTTAATATAGCAGAACATGAATTCATGTCCGCTGGGGGTGTTACGAAGTAAGTGGGCCAATATGGCTGTGTCTAGCTAATGCTATATAAATATAAACAGAGAAAAAAGAATCTGTGGAGCAATTTTTTAAAGCTGTTTTCATTGAAGAAAAAAGTTTAGGCAGTTGAAAAATGTAAAAGACATTTATTCAGGCAAATTATATTTTAAAAGTATCTTTGTAATATTTGGTAAGCACACACAAACTTATGAATAAGGATTGTTTGTTTGATTCATATCTGTATCTGTGTTTTGTGCTTGTTTTACTACAGAAATTACAAGAATCAGACTTTAGATTAAAAGAAATATATTGCAACACTGTAAAACCCAAAAGTCAACTTTATCAAATGAAATGCTTCAAAATTTACTGAAAGTTAATACTCATTCTCTCATTCTATAATAATCTACTCATTTGAAAAGAGTTTTGAACTCAGTGTTGAAGTTAATAAGTTATTTAAATATCTCATATAACTTTAAATTAAATTTCATTTAATTAAGTTTACAGTACCCATATCATTTTTTAACTCAAATGGTTTGTAGCAATCGGTTTCCTCAAACGATTTGAGTTGCCTTAACTTATTGGGTTTTACAGTACTCAATTGGTTTGAGTTCTTTTCATTTATTGGATTTTACTGTGCTCAAATTGCTTCATTTATTCAAATGGATTAAGTTCACAGTACTCATTAGGATTAGTTTTTGAACTTAAATGGTTTGTTGCAATCGGTTTCCTTAAATGGTTTGAGTTACCTTAACTTTTGAGTTTTACAGTGTATTAATGAAATTCTTCTTTTTTTTTAGAGATAAATATTTGACATTTTTTTTGCATTGTTATTTATTCAAGCGATTTCGCTTTATAAAGAAACACTATGCTCGTGCAGATATGTTTGCTCTTATTGTTTTAGTAGCCAAGTACACAATAGTTGGTCTTATTTTTAAAAAAGTGAGTAAACTCGTTTCTTTTCGAGCAATTAGTTGACTTAACTTACAAAAGTGAGTAAACCTGTTACCTTAAAAATATTAAAGGGTCACGAAACACCAAAATGGATTTTCTAAGATGTTGACAGAAATATAAATGTTCCACGTTGCTAAAAACACTATTAGGACACATATATTTAGCTAAAAAGTAAAATTTAGTTGTTTTTGTGTTATTTAGAGCAAATTCGTTCTTCTGGATGAAAAATAAATTTTGAAGCAACGTCACAGCGATGAGATCATTTTGTAAATTCCAGCGTGGAAATTGGATGTCTATACCGGCTGGTACAAAGTGACGTTATTGAGTTTTTAGCACATCTGTTCATTAATTCTGAAAAAGAATTCTGAGAAAGACGAGAAAGTCTATCGCCTCTGCATGTGTGCTTGTGTTGCCGCTGTGAAAATCAGCATGCATGTAAAGTGCATGTAATAAAACTCTCATTTTCATGCAAACCACTCCTACCTAAACAAACCTGAACTCACCTACTTTCCTGACTTTTTTCTAGAGGTGTGAAAACATCCTGCTGAGACAGGAGGATGGCCCTTTAAGTAAATTAAGTATGTGCATAAATATAACTCAACAGTTCCAAGTTAAAATGGGTTTACTAATAATGCTTTAAGTAACTAATCACTGTTTACAGTTTAGACTGCACATTACATCTTGCAAAATTAAGATTTGCAACCCAGTCTCATTATTGATACGTACCCCTCTTTACATTCTAGGAGATCGCGAATTATGTCTCAGGAGGTACGTTTTCTTGCAGTTTTTGTTTTCACAAATGCTCCAGAGGCCACCCCTATCCCTAAACCCAACCGATAGAGTTTTCAAAAGCACAGTTTGACCTGATCACCCCCTTCCCTATCCCCAACAAAGCGTTTTCAAAAGCAATCCAGAAAAAGAAAAGCCCTCGCCTGATTTTTAACCGCATTTTCAGATCTTACCATGTTCTCACTCTGTTATTTACTTGTTAATTTATTTTTTTTTCCTTATGTTTTTTGTTTTACCAATTTTCTGGAACCATTTTTTCCTGAACTCAAACCCCATTGTTGCAGTCAACTCCTCTCTGCATCTAAAGTCTGCTGACTCAAAGAAATCAGCAGGTATGACTGCCTATAATCAATTACTGTGCTTCAGTTCTGTGGTGAATAGTAATTCCAACTGCTATTTAGTTATAAATTAGCTCCCGACTGATCTTGACTCATCATCTATACTTACTACACCCACCCACCATACATGAGATCCACTTTTCTACTGGTTGAACATCATCATCATAGTTCTATAACAAGTCTTGTCAGTCTGTTAGAGATATACACACCATCTAATGCAACTTTTTAGCCAAGTTAAAACAAAACAAATATTATTTACTAATGTTTGGAAGTTGCAAAGTTGAACACAAAACAAAAGCCAAATATATGTATGGTTCAGCCTACATATTTTTTTCAAAACCTTAAATACGGTGCTTTGAGTACATATCATTGCACGTTTCAGATGACAAATCCACTAGAAGGTGCTGTTATTGCACATCTAAAAAAATGTTACTTACAGTAAGTTTCACTGTATGTTTAATATTTTTTTGTACATGAGATATTGAGCAAACTTACGACGGCAGAAAATTTGACCATATGAAGATAGATAGATCAATTCAATTACACATTTTGGACATCTTTAAGGTGTTTTGTAGAATTTATTTGGTGTAGTGAAAAAAAAAAACTGCATGAAAATAATCTTTTATTTGTCAATAATATTCGTTCTTGTAAATATTATTAGTCTAAACAGTAATAAAAGCTGTTGTCATCAAACTGCCCTATACTGTTCTACATAATAATGTTTTATTGATTAGTGTTTACTTTAAACACATTTTCTTGTTGTATTCTACGTGTTGACAAGACTGTTACATCTGTTATGTATGATTCTTAAGATTACATTTTCAAGAAAAGTCACATTTTTGGTTTCAGTTCATGCTTAAATTTCCTGATCATACTTTTGACCTTTGTCTTACTAAGCCAAAGTACAATAGTGTTTAAGCTATCAAAAATATATACCTATTTTTATTCCCTACACAACTATACAAGAAATAATCAAGAGACCACTTCAAAGTTATTATTGGTTTACTTGATTTTCCATTAATTTTTGCATTTGTTAGAATGTTTTGCTGCATTTAAGGTTTAAAAAAATGTCATATTTTATAATGACTTATTGTAATTTCTGCAAATAAATGATCTCTAAACAATAATATTCTTGTTTGGAATTTTGAAGACAAATAATCACATAAAATGTGTAACATAAAATACAAATAAATAGCAATAGTTCAAAGTGGTCTCTTATTATTATTGTTGTTTAAATACTGCAATGAAGTCCAACTTATTTTCCCATTATCTTTAGGGATAGTTCATGCAAATCAGAACATTTTACTTGTTCCAAACCTGATCGACTTTCTTTCTTCTGTTGAACACAAAATAATAATTTTGAAGAAAGCTGTAAACCTGTAACAAATCACTTCCCTAGTATTTTGTTTTCCTACTATTGATGTCAGTTTTTACAGATTTTCATCTTTCTTCAAAATATCTTCTTTTGTGTTCAACAGAAGAAAGAAACTCATAAAGGTTTGGAATCACCTAAATGTGAGCAAACAGTAAGTAAATATAAATGTTTTGGGCAAACTATACATTTTACATTGCAAGCTTTGCTTCTGGTGTTGAAAGAATGTGATGTTTAGAACAATCTGCATAATAATTATAATCTTTGCTCCAAACCCAAATATTACAGCCTAACATTGTTATTTTCCAAAAGTTTTGCATGGTGTGATTATTAAGGCATGGATTGTCAGTGTTGTCGAGAAAGAAAACCATTCAGAAACATGCTGATCTCTTGTTGTGTTACAGTGTTGAGCATGTAAAAAGTGAGTAGAACCACTTCAGTCCGTCAACATGAGCCCTGCAGGTATGCCAAGACTGACAAACAAGTTGACTATGAATTTGACACCCTCAATTTAACACAGTAGCATTTGCCTGCAACTTATTCAAGCACCCATGTACTTGCATATGATGTAATTGGGAGAAAGAAAAAAAAAATGAATAATGAAAAACTTGATAGTCAAGAAATTGTTGACAGTGTCACCAGATATGTTTTCCTTTGGGTGGACAGCAGAAGTTAACTCAGTTATGTAACTTTGCTGTTGTTCAGTCTTTTTGCATCCTTTTTTGCATCTCCTCCACAACTCCCCAACCCTCTTCACTTTTGTCTGCGACCCCCAAAAAGCCGTCTACACCCCCCACCCCACCCCGATATTCACTTTTGTATCCTTGAACCCCCCCACCCCCTCACTTCCGCCGCCTTGCCGACGAATACCCATCAATCGATCCCCTATCCCCCTCCCCTCTTCACTTTTGTCTGCGACAACCATCAACCCATTCCCCCTTGCCCGCCCAAACACTCTTTACTATTATCCACGACACCCCAATGTTACCTCTCCCTCCTCTGGTAACATGCCAGATCTGTTACCCCGATCTGTTTCAGGACCTCGCAATTTACTAATTAAGCACTCTGTTTAAAGAAAGAGTTTAAGGGGGGTTGATCAGTGAGTTATTCAGTCAGTCAGTCAGTCAGTCAGTCAAAAACTACCTCTGGTGAATTTGTGCATGATCAGCAGGCGTGAATGGCATTCACGAGAGAAATTTGAGATCTGAAAAAGTGTACACAGTGGTGGATTCACAGAAACAAACACTGCAAAAACACATACCTGCTGGGATATATGTTGCACTGTCCACAAATGTATACAGGGGTACGTATCAATAATGAGTCTGGGTTGATTTATGTGAAGCTCAGTATGCCAGCACTGTCACAAATGCACAGCTGTGATGTTGGAGCATTTAAAAAATGCAGAGCACCCATCGTTTTGTGTCAAACAAACGCTCAGCGCCTCACACTGCTGGCATTTTACAAAACACAGCTCTTCTACTGACAACAACTGAAAAAAAAACACTTTAATGGACAGTGAACATACACCTTAATGTAAAATGTCTCATTATCTATAGTAACTGACAAACTAACAAGTGAGAGTACATATATAATATATATATATGTGTGTGTGTGTGTGTGTGTGTGTGTCTGTGTGTGTGTGTGTGTGTGTGTGTGTGTGTGTGTGTGTGTGTGTGTGTGTGTGTGTGTGTGTGTGTGTGTGTGTGTGTGTGTGTGTGTGTGTGTGTGTGTTTGTGTGTGAGTGAACAGTCACATTTACATTAGTTTTTTTTTTTTTTTGTTTTTTTTTTTTTGCACAAAAGTGCATTTTATTTAATAATAACAATGTTTGTGGTTCCTAGATTTTCTCTTGACCATTGCTATTTACGAAAGATGAGAGAGCTCTCTGATTTCATTATAAATATCTTAATTTGTGTTCCGAATATGAACGAAGGACTCGATAGTGAGTAATTATTAACAGTTTTTTTTTTTTTTTTACATAATTGTCATTGTTTTGGTTTCACTAATATTTTTAGGTATCCTAATTAATGAAAAGATGGAACATGTTATATTGATCTATTGTCATTTTCTGACAAAAAAACAAAAAACGATCTAAATTGTAATATTTTGCTATAAATGAAAATGTGATAATAGTTTGACATTTTAAAGGCGTATCATCGGTGATTTTAGTGTCAATAAATGAACACTACAAAAAGAAAGCTTAAATCAGTGGCTTTGAACAAGCCCTTCTTGTGCTACCCACATAACTAGTTGATCCAAGTCAATTGATGTTCATTAGTATGAGTATTATTTCCCTGGGTGTGACGAAGCCTGACAGAGAATGAACAGCCATTTATTAGCAGAACCGCGGAGACAGAATCTCACATAATACCCAGTGGTCAACACCAGATGTGACAGTCCGAAATCATCAACAGTGATGCAATGATGTGTCCTGCTGCCAGCTTCGCCTGTCAGTATTATCTCTATTATCACTGTGGGCAAAGTTTCTATCATTGGGTTATGTAAGACGCACACAAATCACAATCTTACATGAAAATAAAAAGAAAACGATATAACATTTTATGTTGTGGAGTATTATCCATGTCTGTTAGCTTTAAGGTCATCCATGAGAACAATGAATCGATGTGTTGTTGAATTGAAATCAGTGAATTATTTTTGATGTACATAATTTACTAGAATATAGTTATCTATATACACTCACTGGACACTTTATTAAGTACACCTTACAAGTACCGCCTTGGACCCTCTTTTGCCATCAGAACTGCCTTAATCCTTCATGGCATAGATTCAACAAGGTACTGGAAATATTCCTCTGAGATTGTGGTCCATATTGACATGATAGCATCACACAGTTGCTGCAGATTTGTCAGCTGCACATCTATGATGAGAATCTCCCATTCCACCACATCCCAAAGGTGCTATATTGGATTGAGATCTGGTGACTGTGGGGACCATCTAAGTACAGTGAACTCATTGTCATGTTCAAGAAGCCAGTCTGAGATGACTCCCTTGATGACATGGTGCGTTATTCTGCTGGAAGTAATGGTTACACCGTGGTCATAAAGGGATGGACATCGTCAGCAACAATACTTAAGTAGGCTCTGGTGTTGACATGATGCTCATTTGGTAATAATGAGCCTAAAGTGTTACAAGAAAATATCCCCCAACACCATTACAACACCACCACCATCCTGAACCATTGATACAAGGCAGAATGGTTTCATGCATTTATGTTGTTGATGCCAAATTCTGACCCTTCCATCCAAATGTTGCAACAGAAATCAAGACCAGGCAACATTTTTCCAATCTTCTATTGTCCAGTTTTGGTGTGCCTGTGCGATTTATAGCCTCAGTTTCCTGTACTTAGTGGATCGGAGTGGCACCTGGTGTGGTCTTCTGCTGCTGTAACCCATCTCTAGGTTGTGGCTTCAGAGAGACTCAGTCTAGCCATTCTCCTCTGACCTCTGGCATAAACAAGGCATTTGCGCCCTCAGAACTGCCGCTCACTGGATATTTTCTTGTTTCGGACTATTCTCTATAAACTCTAGAGATGGTTGTGCATGAAAATCCCAGCAAATCAGCAGTTTCTAAAATACTCAGACCAGCCCGTCTGGCAACCAAATAACCATGCCATGTTAAAAGTCACTAGAATCACCTTTCTTCCCCATTCTGATGCTCGCTTTGAACTGCAGCAGATCGTCTTGATCATGACTGATAGCAACACCGCAAGAGAAATGCCAGCACAGGCCTCCAGTATCCATAGTTTCAGGTGCTGCACATCTTGTATTTTTACACCATAGACAGTTGCCTTCAGATGACCCCAAAGATAAAAGTCTAAGGGGGCCAGATCGGGAGACCTTGAGGGCCATTCAACTGGCCCACGATGACCAATCCACTTTTTAGGAAACTGTTCATCTAGAAAAGCTCTGACCTCACACTCATAATGTGGTAGTACACCATCTTGCCGGAAAATCTCAGGGAACATGCCAGCTTCATTGCATAGAGAGGGAAACACATCATCATGTAGCAATTTCAAATATCCAGTGGCCTTGAGGTTTCCATTGATGAAGAATGCCCCCACTATCGTTGTTGTCAAACAGAAGTTGGATCCAAGAGGGATCAAAATGCCATGGTCACCACCCATCTTGAAAAGTTTGCCCCCTCACATATACTTCTGTGCCACAAAAAGGATGTAATTATCAGCAACCATTCTCGTTTTAAAATTGCTACAAAGTAGCAATTCATTCTAAAATGAGTACCCGTAATTCAGGTGCACTTAAAAAAGAAAAGTTGACTCAGATTAAAATTGTAAGGCAACTTTCTGCATAACTTTTTGAGTCCAGTGCTTTGGTTTAAACTCCGAAGAAGCTGTGCAGAGAGTTAAATATAATTTTATATAAAGTATATTTATATTTTATATTTTACCAATTCAAATTGTAAAGGCCATCTGAAAGTTACTGCTTGCCAGGTTGACAGAAACTACTCCTGCAAAGTGCTGACAAAAATGAAACTAATCTAATCTAAAATCTGACACTGATAATTATGCACATTAATAATTTACAATCGTAATCTCTTCTTGGATAAAATATGAAAAATGATTACATATCTTGCACTACACATAATTTTATACAATTAGCTTTCTAAAGACCAATAATAGCCAAATTACTAATAACATTCAATTATTAGACAGTGTAGTGTAGTGTAGGATATGTACAAACATTTTGCGGTCTATCTCAAACATATAAAGCGCATATTAATGTTTTTTCATTAATATGCGCTTCCCTATCCCTATCATCATCCCTATCGCCCAATTGAAACAATAAACCCCATCCAAGGTCTTGTTTCAGCACCTCTGGAATAATATGCCATGCAGTTTATGTTAATCTGGCTTAGGGTGAGCCAGGAGATATAAACAGACTTCCTGAAAGCCTGAACACATACAACTGGGCAAAAAAATCCCACAAATCCCTTGTGCTGGTGACATTGCTGAACTTTTGAACTCACGCTGAGCCGCTTCCACTGAATCCAGTGTGACCAGCTTCTGTACCTGTGCTGGCCTGGTTTCGCCACTGACTCAGAAACATTGCCCTGATTCACCTATAACCTCCAGACTGGGTTTATGTTGACTAGGACAAACAAGAGGATTATTCCCTCAGGTGCATTCGCTCACCTGAAAGAGCCATAGTCAAGCTGCTCATCTCTACCTAATTAGTAACTAACAATAAAAATAGCATATAATAATAACTGTATTAATAGTCAGTATTTGCCCCCTGGAATTGATCGTTTCCTTATTAACTGTGTTATATTTCATCAAATACAACATTCAGAAAGTGTACTCAAAAAAATTTGATGTTTGTTCAAACTATGTATTTAAATTGAGCTGAAACAACACAATCCTTGAGGTTTTTTGAGACAAACTTAGCTCCATGTTCATGTTCAATCTACTTAAGATTGTAAAAACAAGTTTACCTTTTTCCATCAAAATATTTACCAGTAGTGGGTTTGTGTGTGTGCCTAGTTTTTCTTCATGTAAATGTTTGACAGTGTGAGGATATTTTATTTGTCTGAGAGAGTGTTGTGGCCCTACAGAAGTTTGTTTGTTTGAACATCCCCTAACAGAATTTCTTATATATACAGTAATAGGCGGCACAGTGGCTCAGTGCTTAGCACTGTCGCCTCACAGCCAGAAGGTTGCTGGGTCAGATGGCAGTTCTTTATAAAGTTTGCATGTTTTTCTCATGTCAGCATGGGTTTCCTCTGTCCATAGACATGCGCTATAGGTGAGCTGAATAAGCTAAATTGGCCGTAGTGTATGTGTGTGAATGTAAGAGTGTATGGGTGTTTCCCAGTAATGGGTTGCAGCTGGAAAGGTATCCACTGTAAAACATGCTGGATAAGGTGGTGGTTCATTTCGCTGTGGCGACCTGATGAATAACAGAACTATAGCTAAAGGGAAATGAATGAATATATACAGTAATAATGTTTGATGACACTGTAGTCAGCACACTGTTCAACAACAGTACGTAAACAGCAGGTATGCAGTTTGTATTCAGAAAAAAAGAGATAATTAAATTTAAAACAATTTTTTTGTGACAAAAAGAGTAAATATTTACAATTTAAAACAAAATCATCTTGTAAAATGTTTATTCATTTTTCAAATATACTGTATTTACAAGTTACGTTTAACAGAGCAAGCAATTTATTTCACAGTTTCACATTTATTTCAAAATTTATTTAAGTATTTTGTGTATTTTCTATTATGTTTGTCTTTAGTAGAAAGTCTCAATGTTTTACTTTGGCTAAATTTCTTTTTGATTTATTTTTTTATTGGATACAGCGCAGGGGCGAAGCAGTGGCGCAGTAAGGTAGTGCTGTCGCCTCACAGCAAGAAGGTCGTTAGGTCGCTGGTTCGAACCTCGGCTCAGTTGGCGTTTCTGTGTGGAGTTTGCATGTTCTCCCTGCGTTCGCGTGGGTTTCCTCCGGGTGCTCTGGTTTCCCCCACAGTCCAAAGACATGTGGTACAGGTGAATTGTGTGGGCTAAATTGTCCGTAGTGTGTGTATGTATGTATGTGTGTGTGGATGTTTCGCAGAGATGGGTTGTGGCTGGAAGCGTGTCCGCTGCGTAAAAAAAAGTGCTGGATAAGTTGGCTAAAGGACTAAGCCGACTAGAAAATGAATGAATAAATGAATACAGAGCAAATTACTATTGTCTAATGACTTGCTTTGTTAACCTTAATTAGGCCTTTAAATTGCACAGCTGAAATCTAGTATCATGCAAAATAACTAGTAAAATAGTATGTAATGTCATCATGACAAAGACAACAACATATTGTTATTAGAAGTTTGTTATTAAAAAAAAATATGCTTAAATTTGTGTTGAAAAAAATCTCCTCATTAAACAGCGCTTGGGACATATTTGAAAAATAATTCAAATTTTGTAGGAGAGATAATAATTTGGTTTTTAACACTGTAAAAATGCTGGGTGACACAATCTATTTATGTTTGGACAACATTAATAAATTAAGTTAACTTACTTTTTTTTTTTTTTTTTTTTTACAAATTTAAGTGGATTGAACATCAAACAATAAAGCTGTCCCCAAAAACTCAAGAAATGAGTTGTTAAATAGTTTGAACAAACAACAAACATTTTTTATAGTGAACTCTACACTCAAAGCTTTTATCAATTGAATGAGGAAGTCTCAGGTTTTTCCTGCAAAATGAAGTGAAAATCTCCTCACTCATTCACATGACTGCCTCAGTCATCTGCAGGAAATGCATTTTACAAAACCTCTATCATAGTGCCAAAAAGTTGCTTATCTCATGACGAAATCGGAGCTCTGCCCCCATCCTCTTTAAAGACTGCATTCTGGCTTTGTGTTTACGTTATAAAACAATAAACAATAGAGTTCAGACGGGGCTGTGTCTCCGCTGGAGTCGTCTGACAGCCGGCGGTTCATTCAGAGCTGATCTTGGACAGCGTTTCGTGCGACATTCTGTCCATGTTCACCGTAAACCGTCGGGCCCCAGGCCAATGTCACCCAGCTGTAATGACACACTCATTGAACAAGGCTTGCTCAAGGGCAGCAAGTGGACGTTTGACTGAGTTATGAGGTCGAGTTTGTAGCCCTGCTAAGAAGAAAAATCAAAATATCATAGCAGGTTTTATCAGCACCAGATGTGCATCAGAATGCTGGAGTTATGAATCACCTGACATGCTGTATATTTCTATGCAGACATGACAGATCAAGCTGTTCGAAAAGATACTAATTAGCACCTATTTCTGGTATTCAATCCTCAAGGAGCTGAACCATGTACTGGAAAAAAATCAGTTAAATGCTCAAATAAATAGTCAGGGTTTTAGTTAAGTTCAGGTTATTGCATTGTTAATCAACACAGTATACAGGGTGGGTGAAAAAAGGGGCTATCATGAAATTTTAGCATTTAGAATTAGATTCTAATGCAAATCAACAACAAAGTGCTAGTAAACAATTTGCCGGTATGGCAGAGATTGTCTTTGGTATAGTTATATGGCTACATGATGTCAATTCATCAATGTCTCCAAAAATACATAAACTTAAATGCTTTAACTGGGGGAAGAACGCAGTAAATGTTCTAGTATTTCATAAACATCAGGATGTATTTTACAAACCGCAAATGTTTTGTTTTGCTAGTCAATATGTGTATTCAAATGTCTGCAAACCAAATCAAACATTATTTCATTGAAAACAAAGATAGGTTTTGACCTTTGACAAGCAATGTGGGCATCTTTTTCTGGCATAGCACCAGTGACCGCAGGAAAGCAGATTGTAATTTTACAGCAGATTGTGAATGCAATAAAAAATCTGCTTCAAAGACCAGCCTAGACTGATCACACCGGTGTGATTAAAAAGCAACAAAGAGTTTAATTTTTTTTTCCCTGTTTAATTTAGTGATATCATCCCACAGCACAGTTTAAAAACTCTTAAAAAGTTTAAAAGTTTTAAACTCTTAAATAATTTCTTCTTCTTCAAAAAAAAAAAAAAAAAAAGACTAGCGTAGTGCTACTCAAGGTCAGTGTTTAATATAAATATGAGATTGGGGAAAACTACGCTAAAAAATACGCTAACTCTACTCAAATGCTTCATGCAGAATGAAGTAAAGTGAACAATTGACATACATTTAGACACAATCTAATCAAATAATTTAGATATGCAACGAAAATTAGGTAATATTTTTATCAATCTACTTGACTGGAATGTTCTTTTAAAATTAAAGCATTATTTCTTTATGTGAAATTCTGATTTCCAATCCTCAAACCTCTAAGCATCTGTTTTAAATTGACTGCTCAGGTGTAAAAATGAAGCACCGAAATCTATATTCTGATTGAGTTCAGTTAACTAGACATGTAATGCCAGGTTTTGGCACCTAGCTCCTGTGAAGTGATAACAAAGTCAGCTTTTGTCACCACAAGTTCTTTGTTGTTGGTTTGTGGTGTCAAAGCCTTTAACGCCTACTTCAATTGTCTGGACAAAAAAGCACTGGGACATTTCTAAAAATATCTTTTGTGTTCAATGAAAGGAAAAAATACAGACTTGGAACAATATGAGAGTAATAGAAGCACAACAACTTTAAACTTTAACACGACTGATTTAAGTTAAAGGGATATTCAAAAAAAAAAAACTCATGTTTGTAATCTACATCTCGCCCACCTGTGACATGTGCTTTTGGAATGCATAGTAAATAACCGGTGACTTGTAAATAGAGATATTTGATATCATATGAAAGCATGAGCACAAGAAACATCTCTCCCCCACACAAGTGCAAGCAGCATTACTGGACTTAAGCCATCTAATTCACAGCATGTGAGCCAACTGCTTGAGCACAATCTCAAGTTCGACTGTACTTGACTTGGCAATAGAGCCGCTGGGTTTAACAACCAGAAATGTAAATACAAAAATGTGCCCGATAACCAGGTTTATTACTAAAATTGGAAATAGGATTTGACCTCAATAAAGGCATGTGTGGATTTCAGTCTTACCGAGGTAAAAATCAGATGCAATGCTATCATTTATTTTCCACTTCTTGTATAGCAGTCCCGTGAGTTCTGTTTTTTCTCACTGCTGTCTATATTTAACTCAATTTCAGTCTGTAGCAAAATGCATAGTTCCTACAGTGGATGGATATTGTTTGAGTTGTAGCACAAAGGGTTCTGTGGTTGTGGTACAAAACGTTAAAGAACATGATTAGAACATCACACACACGTGTCGCTGTGGACCACCAGCATCCTTGTTTCATGACCTTTTTCAGATGTAGTATGTGCATGATGGAGGATTACAGCACCATATGGCAGTTTTAGGAACAATGCTACACCTGTCCAAGATGCCTCATGCACCTACAGACCTCTAGAAAAGCTCAAAATATCTCTCGTTGCTTGCTAACAATACATATTTTTTAATGTAATTAAATCAGGCGCATTTAGCATAATTTTGACAGTATACTGCGAAAGCATATTTGCAGATGTTAGGGAAATCTAATAGGATGGAGAGTCATCGTCTTCTCAGTGGAACTAAAACACTTTGTACACAAAACAAAGCATATACTTGGTTCCATCCAAGGGCAGTTTTACATGACAACAATATTTATGTCTATGCATTTTTTTTTAGGTTTTAAAGTTGTCAAAACATTGTCAAAACAATTCCTGTTCACACTGAGTCATGAAAACAACTAGACACACTGTAATTTGCATGACAGGCCTAGTAGTTGCAGTCACTTTGTAAAGAAATACATTATCACTTTTGTATAATACAGCATAAATACACCCTAATACAAATGTAGTCAAACTGGAAAAAAGATAGGAAATAACTTCAATAAAATGAAAATGAAAATTAACATTTTCACTCAAAAATTCCTAGATTCTGGCTAATATGAGAATCACAAATGTTTTTGCTTGAAATCAAGATCACGATTTTCTCACGATAATTTAAATGTAAAAAAAGATTATAGTCTACATCATATAGGCTAGAGTAGTTATACTGACCCAGTAAACATTTATTTCTACGAACAACACTTTGTTTTCTATATGAAAGAAAAAACCAAATACTTGTCATAATCACAACTCTAAAATGTGATATGGTCATTCAAATCATGCATTTTCGATTTCACTTTCACTGCTGAGTGCAGTCATGTCATGACTGCCGTCACTTTGAGAAAAAAAAACGTACATGCAAATCCCACTTCCAGTGCGGCTGCTAAACTATTGTAGGTGCAAAAAAAAAAAAAAAACTGAACGTTATTTACAACTTGATTACCTGTTATTCACAGCCTATGCAGGTTCTGTTCGCCAAAGTAGACATCATTGTCAGGCATGTGCGTCCTCTCCATAGTAAACAAACAGTGCAACAGCTCATGTGAGATTTCAAGGAAGTGAATACGTCATCACATGAAAACAGAAATGAATTTTTGAGTGAATTATACCTTATAAACACTGTATTTGTGACTTTTAACACCATTTAGAAGTTGCCATGTTGCTGAGCAACTTATAAAAAACAATGTGAAAACTGGTGCGACTGCCTTTTACGCTTCTTTCCTGACCTTGAAAATATAATTGGCTGAATCATAGAAAAACTGAATTAAGAACATGTGTAAGGTCGATGCGTGAGCAATAACTTATTTTCCGATTAATCGTGCAGCCATAAAATGAATATATATAATGTACATATTTGTGTGCAATGCAGTGCTCAGCATATATAAGCATACCCCGCACAAATCTCTCTTTTAAATATTTTTAATAGAAAGCTGTACAGTATTATATTTGTGGATATATATTAGATTAATCAGCACTGAAGCCAAGCTTATCTAACAAAATAACTTACGATAACAGTCCAAAAACTGGTACACCTAAATATATATGTTAAAGAAAAATATTAAATATAAATAAAAAAAGAGGAAAAATCAAGAGAATAAAATAATAAAAAAAATAAAAAGTTGAAATTTTGTAGGCTTTATTTTGTTTTTGCAATATTTAGCTTGAATTTAATTGTATTATTTTTAATTTCTAAACATGTTTGGTGATTAAAATATTACTTTAATAAATATATCTGTTTAATAAATCTGTTTTGTTTTAATGCACCAAAATACATTGCCTATATTCACTAAGAAATGGATAAAAATATTCAGTTTTAAAATGGCATGTAGTCAATTATGCTGAGCACTGTATATTTATAAATATATAGTTTTGGTTTTTCCTCAAATGGTCTAAATAGGTTTTTATGCATGAAAATATAGCCTCATTTGTATTTTACTTTAGAATTTAGAATTTCCTCAAAATGATTTTGGGCAGTCCTTATTATTTAATGATCAAAGATCACTCATATTCAGAAATTACCAGAGAAAGTGCATTACATCTGACAAAATGAAAAATGTAAGTCTACTCGCTTGCCTTCAATTTTTAATTAAAATAAAAGTAGTTCCATCACTGACTTTGGTTCATTAGACTTCTCACCACTTTGATTTTAATGATTTTAATTTTTTATTTAAAAAAAGTTGAAGACATAGAGCAAATTATACCTTGATTTTTAGGAAGGTCAACTATTTTAAACAAAACTGGTGCTTTTCAAAGGCATTTAAATGAAGGTGATCATATAAAATGGTTATAATTATTGAACCCTGAAACCCCTGTTCAAATCTAGAAAGTCTTTTTAAAGAAAGGCTTTTTAGCAAGATCAAAGTTTTGCATATTACCTTAAAATCTTGACATTTCTATAGCTAGTTCAATTTAATTCAGAATAAAAATATAAAAGAAAACATAAAATGTCTATAAATTTCTCAGAAAAAGCTAAAGCGGCCACTGTGGAACATGCATCTTCTTGTAGTAATGCCACCCAGTGTGACAGGACTAGGGTCAATGCCACATCCAATGCCCACAGCAAACCAGCTCCACCTGATGTGTCACGCTTTGCTCACATGTGTAAGCCATGTGCCTAAAACACTTTCTGGGTGCGTTCTAGAAACATATTGGCTCTTCTTTCCCAGCGCATCTTTTTCTCTCCTACTCGATCTGTTTTTCTCACTCAGTTCGAAGCATAACACTCATTCAATCCAGAAATGTTAAAAATAAAAATCTGCCACCGCGACCTTCACTCAGGTGAACCACCTTACCAACTGGAGCCTATCGATGTATATTTAATAAGGTGAAATATTTGCGGCGATGCACTATCTGCCCTTTGCTGGGTAGACATGTCACCTTGGATAAGCAATTTCTAGGTGATGTCAGCAGCAGAGCGCCGCTCTAAATCTGAGCATGCTCACTGAGCACCCCTCCATATAATACCTCTGTAGGTCAGATTGCAGCAAAACCTACAGTCCATGGACACACTCACAATCATTTCTCTGTGAATGCACAGTTAGTCTAAAGAGCAGGCCTTGTGCTATTCTGTGAAGTATATACGCATGCACCCATATAGCCAGAAATAAATGTGAGATGTATTGTGAAGATACAAACATCAGCATCTGCTCAGAATCTGAGATAAAGAGTTATTTGTGATCAGAAGCTGAAACAAATTTCCTCTCGTAAGTGTGCAAATTCTAAATTCAACATGCTTTTTTAGTTCACAGATTTAAAGAGCATGGCCTAAAATGAACCAAGCATCAACTGGGAGTAAAAATTTACATATTATGAAACAATGCTATAGACAGTTGGTTGGTGCTATTTTAAAAGGTGCCATATGATGCATTGATTTAATGAGTTCAATTGTTGTCTAATATCTACATAGTAGGTACTGCATGTGGCTTAGATAGTAGAAAACTTTTTAAATTGGTTTAAAATGGTTAAAAGGTAGTTTATTGCCCCAGAATATATCCTTAGAATCAGAAGTTTGGGTTTGACCATATCTGGAACGGTCATGAATATTGATTATTACACTGTAAAACCCAACAGTCAACTTTATCCAATGAAATAAAGGTAGTTTACTCAAAAAAAAATACTCTTAAATTTACTGAAAGTTAATTCTACTCATTTGAAAAGAGTTCTGAACTCAGTGTTGCAAGTAATGAGTTAATTAAATACTGTACTTCATTACTTCAACTTAAATGGAGTAAGTTTACAGTAATCATATAGATTGTTTTAACTCAAATCGGTTTACTCAAACAGTTTGAGTTACCTTAACTTATTGGGTTTACAGTACTCAGTTGATTTGAGTTCTCTACATTTATTGGATTTAACTGTGCTCAAATTGCTTCATTTACTCAAAGGGATTAAGGTCACAGTAGTCATTAGGTTTAGTTTTTAAACTTACACGGTTTGTTGCAAGAGTTGTGTTGTGAATTAAAAAATAGGCTAAATTGTAATTATATTCAGCAAAAGAAACAAAAAGAGATGTATTTCGAGTTGTATTTTTGAAGCTTTAATGTATACGACAACACAGGCAGGACTTCATATATCTACATAAATCAATGTGTTTTTTACATTAATTGCCATCCTTTCAATAAATAAAAAACAAATCACATTTAGAGTTGAGTGATATGATGCAATGCAAATACACATATTAAACTAACAATAGATCAATTTAAATAGACCTTATGGCTCTTCTAGTTTAGTTTAGTTTAGTTTATTTATATAGCACATTTTTTACAACACAACGTTGCCCAAAGTGCTGAACACAATCAATACTAAACATGAAATCTACATCACATAAATAACAATTAAAACATAAGGCAAATCCCTCTAATCCCTTCTAGGTAGTGCTAAGCAAAACTACAATCCGTATATCCTGCATTTTGCATTGTGACGGTTGTGAACAGAATGGCTGGTTGAGAAGAACTGCTGCTTATTAAAGCCCATCGCACAGCGGAAGCAAAGCACTGTGCTGCATCTTTCAAGCATCCAAACATTGTTTTCTATGAGTGTACTGTACGCACATCAGCCATATGGCATTATTCTGTGTCACTTAGCAACACACAGAAGCCTATGTAAAGACATGGCATGACGTGTTGGCTTTAGCAGTGTCTCCTTTTTCAACAGTCTTTGACTTTAGTCTTCTTGTCTCATTTGTTATCAAAATAAAAGTCCCATATATATGTAGTAAGTTTAATATAAGCTTAGATAAACCTGGGGCATCGAATTAATGATCACATGTGCAACATAACCGTTTGTGCTTTGTTCCAATAGGCCTGATTTTCACTGGGCCTTACACTCAAGAGATTTCCATGAGAACATGGGAATAATGGTGTTTGAGGCTCATGGTGTGCTATTCCCATGTACTGAAGTCGTATAATTCAGTCAATATCCAGATTTCATTATATGGCACCAATGGTTATTTCTGAAAAAGCCAGAGAACATGATATGGTCAAGCATGATTACTTGATGATATAAAAATGCAATCTGATGCACAGACAGCACTGTGATCTTTCACATAAACAGCTTATTATAACTGCTTTAACTGCCTGTGAGTGATTTAGTTCACAGTAAGCAATGCTTCACATGACCTGCATATGAAAAGACAACATGCACCAAACATGTTTCTGAAGAAAAAATCCTGCTAACTATAGATGTTGTTTAATAAAATGTAATTTTAAAAGTGGGCGAGGCAGTGGCGCAGTAGGTAGTGCTGTCGCCTCACACCAAGAAGGTTGCTGGGTCGCTGGTTCGAACCTCGGCTCAGTTAGCGTTTCTGTGTGGAGTTTGCATGTTCTCCCTGCCTATGCGTGGGTTTCCTCCGGGTGCTCTGGTTTCCCCCACAATCCAAAGACATGCGGTTCAGGTGAATTGGGTAGGCTAAATTGTCCGTAGTGTATGAGTGTGTGTGTGAATGTTTCCCAGAGATGGGTTGCGGCTGGAAGGGCATCCGCTGCGTAAAAACTTGCTGGATAAGTTGGCGGTTCATTCCCCTTCGGCGACCCCGGATTAATAAAGGGACTAAGCCGACAAGAAAATGAATGAATGAATGAATTTCAAAAGTCAATTTGCCCTCTCTATGGTTTCTCACCATTGTAGTTGAACACTGAAATACATACAGTATGTGACCTTTAACCTTAAGTCATACAATTTAGTTTTCTGAAATTGATAATTAAAGTTCTTAAATTGTCACCAGCTGTATTTTTTGTTTTGTTTATTTATTTATTTAGCATGCCATGTGCATGTCATATACAAAATATATAATTAAAAAATACAAAAGTTGCTATTTGCCTTGGATGGGTGAAATACCCTTTCAAATGATGATAATATGTACCATTTGGGCACAAATATAAACTCTTTAGGTATGTAGAGTATATGATAATCAACTGACAGCTTTCGTACTTTTCTCCCTTTTCTTGCAGTCTGACTTGAAAAATAGCAAATAATGCAGAGGGAATACACATGCAAATTTTCTTTGAACACCCATAAGTAGGCCCACATGGAATCTGCGCGCGCAGATATCCACAGATTTTTAGCCTGTCATTGAGTCTATAAATTTACTTGTGTAAATGTATATTTATTCAATTTGTAAATTAATTTCACTAATATTGTTGTGAAGCAACACAGTAGGTAGTGCTGTTACCTCACAGCAAGAAGGTCGCTAGTTCGAGCCTCGGCTGGGTCAGTTGGCGTTTCTGTGTGGAGTTTGCATGTTTTCCCTGCGTTTGCATGGGTTTCCTCAGGGTGCTCCGATTTCCCCCACAGTCCAAAGACATGCAGTACAGGTAAATTGGGTAGGCTAAATTGTCCGTAGTTTATGAGTGAGAATGAGTGTGTGTGTGGATGTTTCCCAGTGATGGGTTTTGGCTGGAAGGGCATCCGCTGCGTAAAAACGTGCTGGACAAGTTGGCGTTTCAGTCCACTGTGGCAACCTCAGATTGAAAAGATTGATGAAAAGACTAAGCCTACACACATAAGTGGATTTAATTAAATTTGAATTGTAAACACAACATGTATTATTTTTTATTTCATATATTAAAATGATACTTCTAAAATAATTCAGCATAAATTTGCAGATTTTTTACAAAGTTCCCAGCACAAATAGCAAAAATAAATAAATAAATAAATGTGTTAGAAAAACTGTCAACAAGTTGCTAAATGGATTGCTGTAGACAGCGCTCGGCTTGTGTTCAACTTACTGTATATGACACAACAGTATATTTTACTTTAAAAACTACAAAATTATATCAATATTATTATATAACACAACATTAGTTTCATCTACTATTACTAATTGTTTTTTTATCAAACTGATTTGTGGATTCAAAAAATAATAATTATAAAATATAACTGAAGGTTAACTTTTTACTGTATATGCTTGACAGCTCACCCCATACTCATACTCATACTGCTCACCCTATACACCACAACTTAACTTCATCAGATTTTGATATTAATGTAACAGCATGTATCTTTTGTAAAGCTTCTGTAATGCTTTGAAACAATAAGTATTTTGAAAAAAAGCTATAATCTTTAATTGAATTTTAGTATTAACATTGAATTATATTTACAAAAGAAAATGTAATACATACAAGTGTCTATTAGATATTTTAAATACGTTTAGTAAAAAAAATAATAAAGTCACATGATTGGTGAAATAACCTTTAATTTTCATACAGTGCATACATAGATTTATATACAAATTAAACTATCAGTTCTTAATAAAATATATACAATAAAATAAATTAGTATTTGGGGCTGGAATTTATGTAGATATAAACTATGCAACCCAGGCTCATTCTGAAAACGTCCCACTATTTAGTGTCAAATACATCCCTAGATTTTTTTTTTTTTTTTTGCAGTGTAGTTTTAGCGAATCCACTTGAGGCCGCTGTTTATGCTTTTTGAGATCTCAAATTTGCTGCTGTTCTCAACACAAGAGGCCATTGTTGACTGACTGATTGAATGACTGACTGACAGATCGACTGACCCACCCTTCTCCTCCCTTAAACCCAACCAACAGTGTTTTCAAAAGCACCGATTGCCCCGCCCACCCACATCTTTAAACTCAACTGAGAATTTAAAAAGCAATCCAGGAAAAGAACCATGTTTTCAGATTTTACCACATTCTCACCATCTTATTTACTTGATTATTTTATTTTTTGGCTTCTGTTTTTGTCTTTTTTTGTTCCGCTTTCTGGAACCGTTTTTCACCAGATTTAAACCTTGTCATTGTAGTCAACTCCTCTCTGCATCTCAGGTCCGCCGATGTATATGGCGAGCTACTGGGCAAACTGGTAACAGCAGAAAGGCTATCCATACAGAGGTAAGCATGCCAGCTGGCATTCACTTTAAAGACAAAATGCAGTCATATATAGCTCTGGCTACTTAATTTGCAATCTCCAGAAATGTATATAGGGCTACATTTTCAGAATGAGCCTAAGTTGCAACTATTCTTACCCCAAATGCCATTTAATTGGGTGTTTTCTGTGGTTACATTTTCGTGTACAGAAAAAAAGCTGTATTAAACTTTCACTGTTTTAATACAAGAAAACTCCCTTTCATCTTTGACCCCTATGCAAATAATTTAAATTTGCTGACTCAATTAATCCACACTCATAGCACTGATATCAACACAATACAGCATGCAGAGTTCCCAGAAAGAATGATGCAGTGCTTAAGCTCAATTTTGGGAAATATTAACCACAGCTTAAATGAAGCCCATGTTTATACTACAGAGAGGCAGTCCGCTCATATACATTGCAGACAGTGATAAGTTAATGCAGTGTTATGTAACATCAATGTCCTTTGCTCTCCATCAGATAGGGACAGGTAAATGATCAGCTAAATATACTCGGACGGGCCGGTTTACAAGGCCGTATCATTTTAAAACAGGCTAATAGTCTCTCAGTACCCGGACCTAATAACATGAAGCAAAACTCTCAGGTGCCGTGTGTCAACATGATAGAAAATGGGATGGATAGATAGGTGGAGAAACTCTGGTTGCAATAGTGCACTTATCTGACTCTAGACACCACAAATAGACTGAGTCAGAGAGACCACAGGAGGGCTGGTTACATAAGAGAGAGCGGAAAGACGGGACGGTTTCAAATCGCCTCTCTACTCCATCCAGGATCAGTCCAGTGCTACATATTCACTCTGAATTGCACTGCGCTTTGATAGGTGACTTGTTATGCCCACTTTTGTAAGAGATGTAAGATGCTTTGATGATTTTTGTAAGATTTTACAGAAGTCTGTGCAGAATGAGTCTGTAAGGTCTCTGTACAAAATCCCCACAGATCATTATTTAAAGCTTGTCATGTCTTGTCAGTTTTTGGTGTGTTACTTTAAACGCAAATGAGCTGCTGCTTTCTAGAAGAGGGAGGAGCTTTTACAGGCTATTCTTACATTCTAGAAAAAACAACAAGACAAAATGACCAGTAGCGGATACTTTTGCGAATGATTAAGCATTATATTTTCAAATGATGAAGGAGAGGAAAAGATTACCACTTCTAGGCAATCCCAATTCCACCCCCAGGGGTATCAAACACATTTCCTTTTTTTTTTTTTTTTTTTTTTTTTTTTTTACTGAGGGCTATTTTAGCATTGTGGATGTCCGCAAAGGGCTGCACTGTAAAAAGTGATTAGTTACTTAAAGCAAGAAACCAATTGCCTTGAAAGCAACAAGTTGACTTTACAATAATAAGGTAAGTAAACCCATTGTAACTTGGAACTGTCAAGTTGACTACACTTGGCAGTAAAATGGCAGTAACTAAAACAAATTTGCTCTTCCAGACTCCAGCGTGTCTTCCAAATTAAATACAGATAAGTGTAGATTTTATAGACTTAATGGAAAACCAAATATGTAATATTGTGATAATTGCAGTAATTATTTGAAAACAGATGTGCTAAAACAGTCTGACACTGTTAAAAAAGGATTAGTTGACTTTAAAAAAGTGAGTACAATTAGCAAAATTATAAAATTAAGTCGACTTAACAGTTTCAAGTTACAATGAGTTTACTTACATTATTTTGTAATGTCAAATTGTTACTTTTAAGGCGATTGGTTAACACGCTTTAAGTAACTAATCACTTTTTACAGTATGGTTATAACTTTAAGACTATAAATGTTACTACTCTTTAACATATTGTTAAATATTAGTCTTATTTCATTGTAACATATTAAAGTAACACAAAAAATGTGTTTGCTCAAACGTATAATAGATGTGACTTCTCTGATTTATTTGAACATGAATCCCACAAATCACAAAACAGTAGAGTTTAACATCAATATGCAATATTAAGCAGCATTGACTTTTATTATAATTTTAGTTTCACAACAAACGCAAAATACTATCATTACATGCATTATCATTTACCTCTCAATATGAACAGTGTGGGGAAAAGTTGAATAATAACTCATTAACTCATAAATTTAAAATTTAACTCATAGTATTTTTAAAAGAAATGCTTTATATTCCTCATTAATTTGGAAAAGTAAATTATTATGTAACGTGCATTACTTATAACGCGTTACCACAACACTGGATAGGAATTTCTTGAACTTGTGCGAAAGATGCAATTGAAGCAAATTCTGCGCATTAGTTAGAAAGGCATTGCACATTCTGCATCATTTCTGTTTTCATTGACTGTGTATAAAATATACTTCCATGAATCCACTTGTTAATTTGTAATGGGTCCAAGCCACTACTTATTTGAATTGAGAAAATATTCGTTTATTACTACTGTTTAGTCATATAACACACTAAAGTGTATTTTACATAAAAACATGGTGTACACAAAAGTCTCTGAACTTGTTGCATCACAGAAACCAATATTTTAACAATTAATAAAAAAATGTAACACTTTCTGGTGATCTGATATTAGACATGGATATATCGTCACTTTGGAATTATAAGGTTCTGTCTGTGTTCTGAATGATTTTGAGATATTGAGCTTCAAAATATTTGCATTTTATGTAGCATACAGTATGTGTGTAACATTTTTTTTTATATAAAAAGTCTTAAAATGTAAACAACTTATAAAAAACATCCCATAATGTAAATAAGTTGTCATTTAATAAAAATATGCCAATAACTCAATTTTGACAAAAATGTCAGATAGAACCATATAATTCTAAGATGACGATATATAAATCGCAGCCATGATTTTCAATAGTTTTACAACACTTTATAAATGTTTATTATTACCATTTGATGTCACACTTAATAAGCAGATACTGAAATTCACATTTTCTGTAAATCATTTGCTTTTGTGTGCTACATAAAATGATTCTGGGCCAAACATGGGCCCAATCTGGCCCAAGCATGACCCATGCCTTTACCCTTCCAGTACTCATGACCCCTTTGTTTCAAGCATTCATGTTAATAGGTAGGGGTGTAGAAGGAAGTGCCAGGTAGCACTTCAAATGAAGATTGTTTGGGACCACAATACAAAAAGGCAGATGATAAATTTCCCTGAACACACCAGTTATAGCAATAAAAGCGCGCAAGTAGACAACACCTGGTTTTTAGTCCAACCAGGAAGGTATTGTATTACATTCATAACTGCGTTCATATTTAACATTCATGCTCCTCAAAGCACCAAACTTTGTTATTGATCGTTCCATACAATAACCATTGCACAACAGTCCCACAACATATTTTCAATTTTAATAGCTGATGACTTGACAGAGTAGGCCACTCTGTGAGAGAAATCTAGTGGCAGGGAATTTGCTTTTCACAGCACATTTGGTATGGCCAGTGTAATGCATTACTCTTAATAATTAAGTGATAATATTTGAGCTACTTTAAAAAAAATGTATTGTGTGTTACTTTGTAGTTTACTTAAAAAATAAATTGCTGAATTAAAAGCATTGTCACATTGAATAACGCATTCAATGAGAGAAACAGAGATAGAATATGGCAGGGCCTTACATTTCTGAGATGAAAATATTCTCATTATTTTGAACTCATGGAAGAAAAGGGAAAGAGGATTATCTAAATGGACAGTGATTTTACTGAACTAATAAGACAAAAAGGACAAAAGTAGCCAACACACTGCTTTAAACTTTCATTAATCTGTATAAAGGACATGTACAGTATAGCTCTGAGGTCAGGGAGTTCTCCGAAAATAACATTATCCCACATTATTTTTTATGTGTGTTTTTTTTTTAAGGTAAATGAAGGTTATACATGTCTTGTTTTTTGCAGAGCTCCTCTATTTAAAACAAGAAGAAGAAAAAAACACCTGCAAGTTCTGAAAGAGGTTCAGTCAGGTCAGAGAAAGTAAACCAAAAATAACTCAAAAGTAATACAACATATTACCATTAAAAAGGAACTACTGTACGTAATGCAACTAGTTACTGTTTTGGGGAAAAATTCAATATTGTAATGCATTACTTTCTGAAGTAACTTTCCCCAACACTTGCTATAACATTAATGTATTTTTCTTGTCACTGCTTCCATGAATATGAGCACTGTAAAAAATACACAGTACAGTTTTGTGCTTATTACAACATGACCCACCAGTGATAAGTTCTGTATAAAACAGGATCGCCCAAGGAAATCTGGAGGCTTGTTCATTTTCGAGGTGAAAATGAACAGCGTTTTCTAATGTCCAGATACAGCACGAAGCAACTTTGGGTGTGAGTAATCAGTTAAATATTACTGTGCTTGCACCTTCTGTACTGACTACCGCAGACGGCATCTCGTGTGACAGATGAGCTACTGACGACATGATGACGTGAGCATGTGTAGTAGTGGTGTCCCATTACTAGGAGGAATAATGTCATCACTACCCCTTGACACTCTATTTCAAGGGCCAAGTAAAAGGCGTAGGTATTGGGGTAGGGCATTATGACAGGATGTTTTAATATAGTTAGTGGATATATTTATTTAGTTATTGTGGAGCAAAAATCATTCAGCGTATTGGCTAGCTTGTTATTGCTCTGTTCAGATGTGCTGGCTTTTGCAAATAAACATTACATTACCACTACAATTCTCTTCACAGAAAACTAAAAAATCAGACATATAGTTTACAATGCATGATAAACGTGCATTTATGAACCACACTTGATCTGGCTATAAAGTTAATGCATGAAGCATTTGTATTATTGAGCCATTCTTTAAAAACAGTGTTGAATTGATAATGAACAGCATTCAATTAAAAAAAAAAAACGAATTCAGATATTGTATATATCATGTTTGCATACTTTGGTAAGTCAGTCTATAAGTAAACACACTCACAAGTCCTATTGTTTAAAAAATGTATCACTCAAGGATAGACAAAACATCTCTGTCTCCATTTCTGCATGCTCCCTATAGTGAACAGAATTTTGTTAGTGTTTTTGCTTTCTTTCTTTCTTTTGCTTTGTGAAGTTTATGTATAAACAAATTTCGAGAGGATCACGTGCTTATGATTGCTAGCAGCTGACCCGCATTATCCAATTCACTACTATCCAATCAGATGACTCCTAAACTACTATAAATACCCTGGGGTTTATTCCATTGCTATCTTCGTTTTGAAGAGGCAGCTTCACCGTAGCTAGCTCCGTTGAAGAACCTACTCTAAACCAGCATGGACAACCAAAGCATCTACAAGCTATCACCTACCAGCTACAATCTACCAGCTACCATCTACAAATTACCAGCTATAATCTACAAGCTACTAGCTATAATTTACAAGCTACAATCTACAGCAGCAACAACAACTGCAGCAACAACAACTGCAGCAACAACAACTGCAGTAACAACAACTGCAGCAACAACAACTGCAGCAACAACAACTACTACTTCAAAACAACTCCAACAATTGCATCAACGACTTCAACAAACATCAAACCTTCCACTTCAACGCATCCGCTGTGTCTTCAACCCTATTCTCCAGCAAATGACAGCCAAAAACTCCAAAGCCATTGCAATGAAACTGAACCATTACCTTTTTCCTAGCGGTGCACATGCTATGCACATGAAGGGAAGCTTTGCAAAATAACTTTACCAAACATTTAGACTAAAACATTTATAAATCTTTTGAATAACAAGACTAGTGTAAACAATGATTTTAACTAAAGATACTCGCCTCTTGCCCGTCCACTGATCCATAACATCTAACAGCTTGTTTGCCGGAATGTTCAGCAAGCAACAGCTCAAGCCATAAACAATGGTGAACTTGATCAACAAAATGGCTGCCGGGCTTTTTCACCTTTGGCACGCTTGACTGGCTCTCCTTCAAGCCAATAGCTGTAAGGAGAAGCTTCACCACCCAATAAGCTCTCTGGAGAAGGTCCTGCCCTCTCTCTTGACTCTGTTGCAAGTCTTATGAATGAATTTGGACCAGACAAGCTTGTGAATGAAGTTAAGATACCAACAAATGTTATTCATGGATTAAAGTAAAGCCAATTACTAACATTCCATTCACAGTTTTACTAAATGGTGACATCGCCCTTGAAGTCTTATAGAGTTCAGAGTTTGATGTTAGCATTTAAAAAAATAAAAATAAAAAAAAATAAAAAAAATAAAAAAATAAATTATACACAGAGCACTGGGGTCCAATTACACTAGACCAGTGACTCATTTATTCATACACTAGTGTCTTACGTAAGCTTATAATGGCAAGTCAGTTGGATGTGAAACAGCAACAAACAACTTCCTGATTGGCTGCTATGAATAGGAGGACATTTCTGACAACGGAACTTCAATATACACTTCCAGGACCACCAGACAAACCATACCCCTTATCCTCAGCTCTCCATCCAGTTGCCATTCTGTGGGGGGATGAATGCTCACCTCTACCATCCTTGCACGTAGCGACATCAAGCTATCAGACCATGCATTAATAAAAAGACCATGACATTTGGCTGCAGAACCTGACCCTCATCCAACCCATTACATTTTATATGCTCTTCAAATACAATCACACTCTACATAAAGGATGCATTTCCACTCACATAGCTCACATCCACGATGCCATATTTCTCAAATTGCTTGAATTGCATTGTCACCCTGATACTAACTTCTGATTTCTGATTTCAGATCTAACCCAAGGATCTAACCCAGGCGTTCCAGCTCTCCCTTCCTTAACCTTATTCTGCTCCAATCTACAATCTGCGACTACCGAACCTGCAACAGTGAATTCGTTAATCAAAAAGAATCGATAATAAACTCATGATAGTACTATTCTTGCCCCACTGTTCAGCGTTCGTGTATTAGTCCTATTGACATTGCGACTTGAGAATTCTCTAGCAAAAACCCTTGATTATTGGTCTCCGCTCCTCACAATTCTATATTCCTAGCATTAACAGCACCATTCCATCAGACGAATACTCGCTGAATTATCATGATATAGACCAAGCAATTTCGCTCATCAGTTTAGCCGGCCGCAATGCTTGGCTTGCAAAAATAGACATTTCATCCGCCTTTAAAATCATGCCAATTCACCCAGACTTCTGGCACCTTTTTGGCATTCATTGGCGCTCACAATTTTACTTTGCAGTCCGATAAACTTTCGGCTGCAAAAGTAGTCCTAAAATTTTCGATATGCTTAAGAAGCATTATGCTGGATTTTATCTAATAACTACGAAATCCCGCATATCATCCATCTCCTCAATGATTTTCTCCTTATTTCCCTACCTTCTCACCCCCAGCTGAACACCTATCGATCACCCAAAGGTTTTCGAAAATCTAGGCATCCCCCTCGCAGAGGAGAAACAGCCGGTCCCAGCACTTCCATAGAATTTCTGGGCATCAACTTAGATTTGAATAAATTTCAAGCATCCCTTCCCAAAGAAAAGATTGACCGTATAATCTCTTTATCTCAAATTTTCCTCGAGAAACCATCATGCACCAAATGCGAACTGCTATCTATTCTCGCGCATTTCAATTTCGCGATGCGCATAATTCCCCAAGGCCGCCCGTTTATTACTCACCTCCTTCAGCTCTCCACCTCGGTCCCCGGTTTAGAAGATACCATATATCTTTCTAAACCCAGTCGCAATGAACTCAGCTTATGGATCTCCTTCCTTAAGCAATGGAACGGCTGTTCCTTTTTCTATAGCGACCTAATTTCTTCCCCGGTGGATATTAATTTATTCACTGACTCTGCCCCCTCAGTCGGGTTCGGCGGCTTTTACCAAGGTCACTGGTTTACTTCAACGTGGCCCGCAGATACTCAGTCTACCCAGAAATCAGCAATCATCTGCGCTTTCGAACTATACCCCATAGTCGCAGCAGCGGTTTTTATGGGTAGATGAATGGTCCGCCTCTAGCATTCTCGTTCATTGCGACAACGAAGCCACCGTTTATTGCATTAATAAAGGACGCTCGCACGCACTTCCAATTATGCCCTTACTAAGACGCCTCGTTTGGACGGCAGCCAAAAGCAATTCATTATGACTGCTAGACATGTTCCAGTTTGCAAAAATCAAATTGCTGATTCTCTCTCTCACTTTCTTTTCCAGAAATTTCGGCTCTTGGTACCGGAAGCAGACCAGCATCCAACACCTGTTCCACTCTATTAACAATGATATGGCCATAAAACTTCCATATCTCTGATCCTTTACGCTGTCGCACCAAGGACCCTTGAGTCATATTCAGAAATGGCTATCACATCCAATTTCAATCCCGCAATACACCCCACTATATCTGATCTAACACTGCTGAATGCTGAAACACTCACCTTTTTCATTAAGCAAAGCAAAACAGATCAGATAAGCAAAGGGCATTTTATTTACATTTTTAACATATTTTCCCCACTCAGCCATTCCAAACTCTCCTAGCTTTCTCCATTCAAGGAGAGCAAAAGAGTCTGACCCACATGCCCCACTTTTTACTGATGACGCTAACCGTCCAGTAACCCGTTTTTGGTTTCAAAAACATCTGAAAGAAGTCCTTCGCCTTTCGGGCTTTTCCCCCGAATTGTATTCCAGCCATTCATTTAGAATTGGCGCAGCCACCACAGCAGCTCACAAAGGTCTATCCCCACACCAAATCCAGACCCTAGGCCGCTGGTCCTCCGATGCCTTCAAAGCTTACATTCGCCTCAGCCGATCCCACCTCAAGACAGCCCAGCTAGCCCTAATCAGCTAAATTCCAAACTCCAACTAGGGGTACGAGCTCGACCCTAAGTAGGCTGGAGTACGTGTGTGTGTGTGCTTGCGTATGGGTGCGCATGGAATGTGTGTGATTGCTCGCGCAAAGACAGCGTGCGTTTGCACACATACACATGCATGTTGCACGCAGATATGCATGGGTACAGGTGTACGTCTAAGTATGCATATGTGCGTGCAAACAATGAGTATGTGAACATAGGGGCACTACATGTTGTGCAGGTTGCATGTATGCTCTTAACTTTCCTTTCAAACCTACTATGCTCCTTCCCTCACCATGCTCTGACCCCCGCAGGGGTTCAATCCGAATTCGACTCTCGCGAGTCACCCCTAGCCCATCCCCGGCCACCCCTTCACTACCACCCCCAGTAAGAGCCTGCACTACCCCCTCCCTCTTCCCGACTCTTACTGCCCCCCCCCCCCCCCCCCCCCCCATAGCTCTGACCCCCGCAGGGGTCGCGCTGAGCTTCGACTCTCGCAAGAGTCACCATTTGCGCCCCACCCAGGCCATTAGAAATGGTATGTATGTGCATGTTATACGCATACATCCGATGTATACCTGTACCGATGCGTGTGCATGCACATGCCGAAACAGGAATAGACGCACGTGCATGCTCACGCACGCAGGTTATCCCCTCTCTCCTTTTCTTCCTTTGGCGTCGAGTTCCTCCGCCCTCTCTTTTCTTCCTTTCTCATAGGCCATCAATCCTCAGCTCTAACTCCCGCAGGAGTGACTAAAACGAGCTTCGACTCTCGCAAGAGTCCCGCCCCGGCCACCCCCTGCTGCAGTCTCCACCGCCCCCTCCCTTTCCCAGACTTCAGCAGGGGAAATGCCCACAGCAGCTCTGACCCCCGCAGGGGTCGCTCCGAGCTTCGACTCTCGCAAGAGTCAATCACCACCCACGCCCGGCCCTTACTATATATATTCATATATATTTATATATGCATATATACTTCTATATTCTCCTTTTCTTCTTTCTGGCGTTGAGATTCTCCGCCTGGCAATTATTTGCCCCTTCTTTCTTCCTTACAGCGTGAGTGCTTCCGCTACTTTTACCCTTCTCTGATCTTCCCCCTTATCTCCTTACCCTCCTATTTCCTCAATTCTTTTCCAGCGTTGAGTCCTCCGCTAACTGTCTTTCTTTCAGCGTCACTCTTTCGCTATGTTCTTCCTTACGCATAGGCCCTCAATCCTCAGCTCTAGCCCCCGCAGGGGCGACTAAAACGAGCTTCAACTCCCGCAGGAGTTCAGGCCCTGGCCACCTCCCACCCTCTCATGCAAGAGTCTCCACCGCCCAAATCTTCCCGACTCTTGCTTGAGCAAACTAACCCCAGCTCCCACCCCCGCAGGGGTGTATATATTTGAGCCTTGACTCCCGCGGAGTCTATCCAGCCCTGCCCCCACCCCGCCTAAGCTCTAGCAGCCTACTTTGCTCTGCTCCCTTAGAAGCTTCTCTTCCTAAGCTATCAACGCTATATCCAGCAGCCGGATATGGCTTGTTACACCTGCTTTTTGGGGGGCTCTTCAATACGCGGCTGCTGTCCCGAGCTATTCAAAGGCATTTTTGGGGAGTTCCCGAGATCTACCTGAGCTCAAACTCCCCTCCCGCTTTGCAACGGGAGGGAGTCCTGGGCTCGAGGATCTCATGAGCTCAGGGCTCTCTCCCGGGACAGCATGCCAAACAAGCTTATAATTAATCATCAGCTAAGTGTGAACTCTTGAAGTGAAGTTTATGTATAAACAAATTTCGAGAGGATCACGTGCTTATGATTGCTAGCAGCTGACCCGCATTATCCAATTCACTACTATCCAATCAGATGACTCCTAAACTACTATAAATA
This sequence comes from Danio rerio, assembly GCF_052040795.2. Lineage (NCBI taxonomy): Eukaryota > Metazoa > Chordata > Actinopteri > Cypriniformes > Danionidae > Danio > Danio rerio. Next base: position 39,387,227 of record NC_141021.1, read on the forward strand.
CCCTGGGGTTTATTCCATTGCTATCTTCGTTTTGAAGAGTCCCCCCTTCCTCCCCTACGCCTCCTTCTTAGACGGGTGACACGGTGGCCCAGTGCCTAGCACTGTCGCCTCACAGCAAGAATGTCTCTGGTTCCTGGCTCTACCAAAACTAGCAGACATTTCTGTGCGGAGTTTTGCACTTCTCCCCGTGCTCACGTGGGTTTCCCCCGGGTTCCCCGGTTTCCTCCCACCACCCAAAAACATGCAATTAAGCCAATTGAACAAGCCAAATTGTCAACATAGACACGCTCCTAGTTAGTAATTAGTTTCAAGAGCATTCACTTGCTACAGCAGGGGAGTTCCCGAGATCTACCTGAGCTCAAACTCCCCTCCCGCTTTGCAACGGGAGGGAGTCCTGGGCTCGAGGATCTCATGAGCTCAGGGCTCTCTCCCGGGACAGCATGCCAAACAAGCTTATAATTAATCATCAGCTAAGTGTGAACTCTTGAAGCTTTCTTTTCCCCAGCTGCAGCCCTCTAATCACATTGTTGTGCACATGGCCCAAACTTTCAAATGCTAGAGCAATTTATTTACAATGATAGTCAGATTAATGATGGCCAACCAGTGATAGTCCAACCAGTGGCTGACATTACAGCAATTAAAAAATTAAAATGTGTAGTTTAATTGTCTGGGATGTTATTTCTGAAGCATTCACTGTTATGTGTGCTTTGATGGAAACCACATATTATATGGCTTTATCCTACCCCAGCCACTAAACTCAACATTTACAGGAAATGTGGCAAATTTTAAATGTGAAAAAAACATGTTAAGCAGTGTAGGGTAAGTTACTTAAAAAAGTAATAGATTACAAATTACTGACTACTACAGGAAAATCGTTATTTGATTACACTACTAATTACTTCATGTAAAAAGTAATCAGATTACTAATTACTTTACTGTAAATATACCTATAAAAAATACAAAATAAACTGCAGCTCATTTAGACATTTAATATTTACTGAAAAACATTATAATAGGTTGATCACAGCAGCTTGACATATTCAAAAGACTTAAAGAATTCGCCCAAAACTTAAAAATTCTTACATCAATCACTTGCTCCAAATCCGTTTGTTTTAACACAAAAGAAGACATTTAGAAGACAACCGGAGACCAGTAACCATTGACATCCATAGTATAAAAAAGCTCTACCACTTTTGGGTGTTCTGTGTTTGTCTGAGGTAATTAGTTTACCTAAATCTGTATATTCTATACAAAGTATGAAGTTGATTGATCATTCTTGTCACTTGACTAGCGGTTTTCAACTCGGTGAGCCTGGGAAATGTGTACGCGCGCATTATGCATTCCCAATTTGTGTGGGATATGTGAACTGCCCAAAGCATCTATGCTTCTCTTCACATTCAGAAGATACCATCACTCCCAATCCTGCACAAAAATCCAATTTAGCGTGTTTAGTCTGAGTTGGGCCACTGTGTTTTTTTTTTCTGCATTTGACACTGTCGATCACAGCATACTTCTGAACAGGCTGGAAAACTGGGTTGGGCTGTCTGGCACGGTTATCAAAAGGTTCAGATCTTGAAGGGAGAGGTTACTATGTCAGTATAGTTAACCATAGGTCGAGGTGGACACCCATGACATGTGGAGTCCCAAAGGTTCAATTCTGGCACCTCTCCTGTTCAACTCCCTTTAAACCAAATAATGAGAAAAAAACTAATTTCCTACCACAGCTATGCTAATGACACGCAGATCTACTTAGCCTTACTGCCTAATGACTACAGCTCCATTGACACCCTCTGGCATAGGTGAAATTAACAGTTGGATGTGCCACAACTTTCTTAAGTTAAACAAAGAGAAAACTGAAGTCACTGCGTTTGGGAACAAACATGAGGTTGTCAAAGTGAATGCATACATTGGCTCTAAGGATCAAACAACAACAAAAAAATAAGGCCAAGAATCTTTATGTGACTCAGGAGTCAGATCTGAGTTTTAGTAGTCATGTCAAAGCAGTTAGTAAATCAGCATAATATCATCTCAACAATATTAGCTGCTTTGTTTCCAGTGAGGACTTAGAAAAAACTTGTTCATGCTTTTATCAGCAGCAGGGTGGATTACTGTAACGGCCTCCTCACTAGCCTATCCAAAAAGACAGTCAGACAGTTGCAGCTCATCTAGAACGCTGCAGCCAGGATTCTGACCAGAAGCAGGAAATCGGAGCACATCAAACCTGTCCTCAGGTTTTTGCACTGGTTACCAGTTACATTCAGAATAGATATTAGAGTATTATTACTTGTCTATAAATCTCTAAATGGCCTTGGACGTCAATACATTGCAGATGTGCTCACTGAATACAAAACTAACAGATCACTCAGATCTTTAGGATAACATAAAATAGAAATTCCAAGAGTTCAGTCAAAGCAGGGTGAGTCGGCTTTTCAGCTACTATACCCCTTGCCTCTGGAATCAGCTTCCAGTAATGATCAGATGTGCTCCAACATTAGACACATTCAAATCAAGACTGAAAACACATCTGTTTAGCTGTGCCTTTAGTGAATGAGCACTGTGCTGCGTTCCACAGATTGCACTATAATGTCTTTCTTTTGTTACCTGTTTTGACACATTTTAATAAGTTTTTATCTGTTTTTAATCATTTTTATTATTTGTTTTTATTTTCTTATACTTGTTTTTTTTATTCCTGTTTATGTAAAACACTTTGAATTGCCACTGTGTATGAAATGTGCTATATAAATAAACACACCTTGCCTTGCCTAGAATGTTTACTCTTCTAGTGCTAAACAAGTTGCTGGTCGAGTTAAAAGAAGTCGAAAGTTCTTTAGAGACTGGACATGGACTGAATTTTACAGTAATGTTTTTGTTTTTCTGCTCAATGAAATCAAAGTAATGTCTGTATTTCCACTTGAAGAAGCAAACACTCTTGACAGCAGCTATTTCAGCTCATGCTCTCTAGCGATTTAAAAGTGCATGCTTATTAACTGACATTGCAGTGTGATTTAAAAGAGTTTTTTTCATCTAAAAACTATAATTGTACCGTAAGTAACTCAATTACATTGACTTTAGTAACTGTAATATTATTACATAAATTTAAAATGTAATTTGTTACATTACTACGTTTCTCAAAAATGTAATTAGAATACAGAAACGCATTACAGAGGAATGCATTAAGGCTGATTTATACTTCTGCGTCAAAGGCACATGTATGCTCCGGTGCAGGCTGCGCATTGACGTATAGCCCTCGCTGTGGCTGTTGCCAACGCTGACGAACATCTCTCAAAAAATGTAACTACACGTTGCAATGTCACATAGAGCAAGCACTGTGATTGGTCAGCTTGCTAGCGCTGACGAGTGTGGGCAGGAGCGAGAGCCAGGCGAACCCGTTGGAGCGAGTGTTTACAAGTGTCGAGTCCCTTGAAGGAGTTTTTTTTGCGTTTACATAATGATTAAAAATGACAAATACATTAAGGTAGCGTTCAGTAAAAACAAAACACCAGTAAAAAACTTGACAAAGAGTAATATAAAAACTTCATTGCCAGATAGCATTTCAGAAGTGTTATTCCAGAGCAACACAAACAGCACGCTAAAGTTTAAATGCACGACAACGCGCAAGGTATGCACCGTGGGTCATGCCAATCGCTCAATGCAGAAGTATAAACCAGGCTTTACATCCAACTCTGATGTTAGGTATGATTTTTAAAGGTTTGAATTACAAGAAAATTAGTGTGAAAAGCACCTCAACATTCTAATAGGTGAAACCCATGTCATTATACAATTCCATGTCTCCGTAAAACATCAAAACCAGTACACACTCACGCACAGAGAAAAAAGTCAGCTTTTCATAATACGTCACCGTTAATGAATCCTAACATAGGAGCATGCAGCTTAAACAAAATTAAACCCGACTAAACACACTTTGGGCTTTGAAATATTGTCCCATATTTTCCATACTGGAGTAGTGCAGGATGAACTCCAACCAAGTTTTACTGTCCTGCACTAACACTGTGCCTCCTTGTTTGAGGTATACTCGTGCAAGACTGCCAACGAAGGTAAATACACAGCATCATCCGCTTGTCTCATAAATATTTAGACACCAGGGTAGGCCTTTGGTATGGCTCTCTTTGTTTTAACAGAGTGGGGGAAAATAAAGCCTGGGCTTTTGCTGTGGGTTCTTAGCACTAGGCATTTAAATTCCAACCTTGTGGAAAAGAAAAGGGAAAAAGCAAGGAAGCAAGACATAAAATGGACAGTTTGTAAGCTTCCGCTTAGAGTCTAAAGAGCGATTCAATCTTGAGGTGTATTCGTTTTATTGTATTTGTAATTACTTTTCGGGTGTTTGGAGCTAGTCAAATGAACAACAATAAAAAGGTTTCTTTATTAAACAGTGTATTGTTTCCTATAGCTTGTCCCCTGAGTGAAAATTCCCACTGCAAAATGAGGTTTGAAAACAAAAACACCACACATTTTGCGTTATTTCCCTGCATGTTGCTTCTTGCAGTCTGTGAAATCCCCTGTTTAATTAGTAGTTGTAGAGCAAGGTGTGAAGTATCACTATTAGAACAATGCTGAAAACACAAAGAAACAGGAACTTGAAGAAATTGTATTTACAGTACAAGTGTTAGTGTACAAGTGTGACCAATGTTTGAAATACCTGTCATTAAAACTTTTAAATTTGGCAGGTTAGGCTTCATAAATTCTGTTTTATCACTTCATATGTACTGTACTGTAATCGCTATCAGATACACTCCTCTAAATAATATTAATAATTCTTTACATTTATATAGTGCTTTTCACGACATGCAAAGCCCTTTACACATTAGGGTGAATCTCCTCGTCCACAACCAGTGAGTAGCATCCACCTGGATGACACGAAAGCAGCCATATTGTGCCAGACCGCACACCACACAACAGCTGATTTGTGGAGAGGAGTAATAAAGCCAATTTTGATATGGGCATGATTAGGAGGCCATGATGGACAGAGGCCAGTGGGCAAATTTGGCCAGGATGTCTGGGTTAAACCCCTACTCTTTTTTCGAAGAACATCCTGGGATTTTTAATGACCACAGAAAGTCAGGACCTTGGTTTATCTTCTCATCCGAAAGATGGCGCTCACTGACAGTATAGAGTCCCCTTCACTACACTAAAGCATTAGGACCCACACAGACTGCAGTTTGAGCATCCCCTGCTGGTCTTACTAACACCACTTCCAGCAGCAACCTACCTTGACCATGTGGTCTCCCATACAGGTACTGACTGGGCGCTGCTTAGCTTTAGTGGGTGGCAAAAGTGAGCCATATAGGGTCATGAAACCTCCAAACACATTTTTTGAGTCGATTTTTATGTTGAAATTTGTTACACATTGCTGAATATGCGTTCTGAGAGAGTCACAAGAATCTGTGCACGTTCTAGTTGTTGATACTTTTAATTAGTTTTACTGTTGTGTATAATATTTATGGCAGTAAACATGCACAACTTTCCATATAACCAGTGTGATATGAAAAATTCTTATGTGGAGAAGTATTTTATGAACCACTGTATCTGTTGTATCTCAGCATCACTCTCCATCTTAGAGTGTTGTTGGATCACCAGAGTGCAAATTACTTGTGTTTACATGCGTAATGAAACTCCCCTTTTTATACAATTCATTCTCTTGTTGCATAATTGACTCTCCAACATCAACACAACTGAAAACAACCCTTTTCCTAGCCTTTTTAAAATCGGTGGAGTGAACCCCCCTCCCAAGTTGAAACAGGGTTGTTTCATGATAAACATTAGCAAAACAAAGCATAAAGAGAGAAGCCCCTTGTAGGCTATATACATTATTCTGCCCATCACAGAAGGAATGCTATTAGATAAGAATTTGATTAAATACTATCAAGGCAAACTTTTTAAAAAGTTTTAATGGATTGTTTGTTAACCCCAAGAGAAGGAAAGTAAGCTAACAAGTACATTTTGTCGATTTTAATTTCACTAGAACTTTACAAATTGTGAAGTTTTGCCTTAAAGGGCTTAAGTGGATCATGCACTGGAGAAGAAGTGCAGCGTAACAGGTATCATACACTCAACGCATCACATTCTGTTCAAGATGACATGCCAGAACAGTTAAATTAACAAGCTCAAGTTCACTTTAAGAATGATTAAAATGACGTCAATGAAATTTAAATTTGGTGGAAAAGCAGCATATTGTAAAATAAAGAGTGATCTATTATTGTAACTCTTCATAAAAAACTTCATTTAAAGCAGAAAAAGACTAAAAGATGTTTTGCTAAAAGATGCACAATGTACAATGTTTTAGCCTATAGTGAAATAAACACAATAATAAATGATATCTCAGAGAATTTTGAATGCACAAACTTTGACTGACAATTGTACATCTGAAAGTGATTCAATAATTTAGATTAATCATTTATATAAATATATGAGCGCTATCACATGAGTTGCAGTGTGATATGCCTGTACTGTATATCGGCACTGGAGGGAGGCAATACGTTGGTGCCTTAGTGTCCCACCTGTGACGTTATCTAGCCTTATCGCACTGCTACGAGTGTGATATTGCGTTATACAACAGTTCGACAGCATTATCATGTATATAAAAGAAAATCAAAATCCTTTTGTAGGAGGAACTACTTTCTTTCACCATTTATTCACATCTGCAGCTGATGTTAGAACGGCACTTCTTTAGATCTAGTATTTTAGATCTAAACTTTAGATCTAGTATTTTAATTATTATCTTGCTTAATATTTAAATGGATGACAAAACAGGTGATTTTGCTGACATTTTAAGATTATAAGGCTGAACAGCATGAAATGTCATCAGTCTAGAGGCATTTCTCTGTATTTCTCTGTTGCAATCGAGATATCACAATAATTAACCCTGAAAAAGCCAAAGCAAAGCAAACACTACTAGAAACACTACCACACTATGGTTTAAATACAGCACTACATTATACAAAAGAGATCGACGTAGAATGTCACTAACCTGTTTTATAATGATTTGATCAGCTGTAGTTTGAAATTACACTGAGTTTTTTTCTATTTCTATTTTTTTTCTTTTTTTTTCTATTTAAAATAGGCACTATTCTTATGAATAAACTGCATGGTTGCAATCTAAACAACTTCATTGTAACCTAAAAAAGCCTCAAAAGTACATTATGTTGTCCAACAGCTGCACAAGTTTGTTATAACAGAATATCACACAGCTATCAGCCATTCAGATTCGAGAACCAGGCAGAACTGTATATATACAGTATATATATATATATATATATATATATATATATATATATATATATATATATATATATATATATATATATATGTTTAAATTGTAAATGGCTCATAAACCTGAGCATTTTATCATCCACATTTTCCAATGAGTGAACATGTAATTTCAAAATCTTAGTGTGACACTGCATCAGCCAGTCTGTGGACTCATCTTTAGTGTATTTAGCCTCATGGGAGTTGCCCCTCGCCCACAGACTTTTAAGGGAAAACCTATCTGAACATATTTCTTCAAGAAAAGCTGCCAGTTCCTCTCTGAGGTTCCCTGCCAAAGCACACATTGGTAATGACTGTCCTCAAGGAGGTGAAGCTGCCCCTTGCAGCACAACTCCCATTGCCGATCTCTAGGGATCTGATGGGAATACTTTCCATTTAGCACCTCCAGACAAGCTTTTGCATTAAAACCCAAGTCAAAACCCACAAGTCAGATTTTAATCTTGGTATTAGGCTAACTAAGGGATGTCTCGCCGGAACGTGTGCAGCATATGCGACAGCAGCTCGAAGGCTAGACCTGGTACTAGATTTGTGGGTGCTCTCTAAAAGTGGGCAGCCTTAAAGCCAGGCTGCAGAATCTACTGCAGTACCATTTGCTGTAAATGAATAACCAACCGGCTAGACAGAATGAAGATAAAAGATGGAAAGCCAGCCTTTCAGTCTCAGTCAAACGGATATATAATTGAGCTGTATGTGACACTAATTGACATTTCTTCTTTATTGGCATTTAGAAACACTGATGTGCTGTCATTTACCCTGACCTGAATGAGTTTATGGATATGATTATGTTGGTGAGCATGCACGCCCATTCAAAATACAGCAAATGGGTTGAAATATATATGTGTGCACAGACAGCATCATATTTTATTTCGTCTAAATGAGGTTCAGCTGAATCTAAAGCTGGAACTCTGGATGACAAGTCATGGGCTGGGCTATTTTCAGTCCTATACTCTATTGATTTCTTTCCATTAAAGTGCCAATAAAGTTTTTTGTTGAGCAACTACATCCCTTCTTCCAAAACATGTTCCAGTTATTTGCTCCACTTTTGACTCTCTTCAGCTTTGGTGTTTTGCTTAATCTGTATCTGATCTGACCTTTGTTGTGCCTTTTAAACCTAAGGCCTTTGACAGGGTCTAGGTCTTTAGTAAAACTAGTGTTCATTTTGACAGCAAATATTAATTTAGTTTTAGATTTAAATTCTATTTTAGTTTTAGTTTTCTGAAGTCTTCTACAGATGCAAGAAATAATGGCATCAATGAATGACGTCCTGAATAATGGCCCGTTTCCAATAAGTGGTACAGTTCGGCATGGTACAGCTCGGTTCAGTATGCTTTTATGGTCATTTCCACTGTCATAAGGTAACTAAAAGCGAACCGTACCATACCATGTTTTGGGACTCTTTGCAAAGGGTACCTAGCATGGCAAAAGGGAACCAAAAGGTGGAGCTAGACACGTGGCTGAACGCTGTTGGTTTACAGAGAAATGTCACTAGTGCATACACAACCAGGAGAATGAAAACTAAGGAAGCACCACTTTTAAATACACACATGAGACATTACATCGTAAACTAGAGTATATGCATATAATATACGACTTTGTTGTTGTTTTGATGTATATCCACAAAGCCAAGAAGAACAAAATCTGCCGTGTTCTGTTTTTGTTTTACGAGGCCGTCAAAAAGTGCGAGCGGTTTCACTTTCTACAGGGAGCTCGTGATCGTTCATGTGCACATCCATATTTGAAATAACAAACTTCTTGAGCTGATGATAATAACGTGCGTGTGATTATTGAAGTGCTTTTGACATCCGATCCTTTCAGAAATGGACAAACGCGACAGTGAAGCGTGAAAAAACAAAGGAAAAGCCGGAAAAACAAAAGAGCAAATGATTCTTTCACTAACCTAAACCATGAACAAACTCCCATGTTTATCATCGCCTTTTGGAATATTATAAACTTTTGGAATGACGGAATTACTTTTTAAAACGTGCTGGTGAAGATTAAAGATACAGATGAGAGGTTCGCTTGAATGTGATGTCATTGATGTGTTTGCGGAGGTTCGCCTTGGGTCCGCGCAACATGCTTTCCGCTGGTGAAGCTCACAATTATTTGAGACTCGAGTGAACAGTTCACGCGGCACCGCACTTAATTTGAGTTGAATATGAATCACTTTGAAGAGATATTGTCTGAAACAGGTACATCTTTATAATCCATCCATGTGTGATCATAGGGATTATCAGATGACAATGATTCTTGGCTAGAAATTGCAACAGCAGTGGGAAAGCAGGAATTACCGATGTAATGACATGTAATGTACAATCTAAAGAAGTCAATTCTTAGCTGGAAAAGGTTAGCGAGAGGCTATACCGTTTCAGTTAAGCAAAAGCACAATCTAAATCTGATTGGATATTTTCCAAAAAACGTCCCTCAATCAAATTCTCGCCTAGTTTTTTTTAGTCAATGAAAATGGCAGTAAGTTTTATTATAGTTGTCATCATCATCATCACTTAATTTTTATTTAGTTTTTCTCTAGTCTCTTTTCATCGGTAGAAGCTTGTTTGTCATGAAAATTATGACGAACATTTTTCGTCAACGAAATTAACACTGAAACTAGTACATGTACATGTTTTTTTTTTTTTTTAAGTTGCTGAATTTATTTCTGCATTAATCACTTTCCTTATACTAAACTCACTGCTGTACTATTAATATGTTTATCATTCATTCAGACTGCTAATCTTTAGTTATTTTTGGAGTTATAAAGGCTAAATCAGCCATTTACATGATTTATACTGCAGATTTGAAGAGTTTCTGTTTGCATGGCGTATAACTGACAATATTTCATCTGACTAAGAGTTCCCTCTCAAAATACACAAGAACATGTCCTAGAATGCCCATTATAGAAGTACAGCAGACCAACAAACTTTTTTTGTTTAAAATAAGTCTAACAGACATCTAATAGACATGTAAAAATAGACGTTTTGGCAGTAAAAACCTTACATACATCTAATAATAGCAAAAAACTAGACCAGTGAAAAAATACACAGAAATAAACGACTACACGTGTACAAAACTTTGTAATTGATGACTAATCAAGTTTTGGGCTATTTTTAGACGTCAACTGGATTTTCACTGACAGCACAAATTTAGCTTTGTTTTAGCTAAGCTGACATGTTTAGACATCTATTAGACATCTATTAAACACAAAATCGCTTGGTGTTAGTATCATAGAAAAGGACGTCTGCAAAAGCTAACCAAACAAACCCTCTGTTCCCCATGTTTCCATTTCTCTCTCCTTCACTGCCCTTCTCTTTGACTACTTTCCTTTTGCTATATAAAGGTGCTCACAAGAGCCAACTAAAGAAAGTACCAGCTCTGTAATTGGTTTACATGCTAATCTGCAAACAAACCGAATAAGACGGAAGACAAGATCACTGTGGAGTGCCTGAGTATTTGTGTAACCTCAAATTTTTACAAAACAAAATTTACCGACAATTATTACAAGCAAAACAAACGTGCTTCTTCATAACTAGTAACTTGTGTAAAGTAGCTAATTAGAAATTCCTAAAGTACTGTAATTGAGTAGATATTTCCAGGAACATACCTTTCAACCCTTTCATTTTTCCCAAATTTTTCCTGTATTTTCAATCTTTCTATGGAGTGTGGCAACAATATACGCAACCCATACCGCTGAACCACCAGGGGAAACCCCTTGCTCTTAAATGTGAATCTGTCCTAGGGTTTTGTTTTATTTAGGCATGACAACACTTTAAAATGGCGCGATTCCACTCCTCTTCATTACAGGTACCAAGGCTATGCAATCCTCAAAAAAGTCATATACCGGTGTGTGTTTGTCAGCTGACATGCTCCATAATGATAAATAGATGATGTTTCCCAAACGAACTCTGTACATACGATTTGAAGTGGAATGAAAGTCTGGGGTTTGGGTGCGTGTTTGAACAGACGTATACACATAATTAATAATAATAACATCTAAAGAAAAATGTTTTTTCCTCCAAGCACAACAAATTTTGTCCTATATGAGAATAAAATTTAGGAAAAAGTTAGAAATGTTAAAAGTAAAAACTTTTTAGTGCTTTATCAGTGCTTTTACTAAACCTGCAGTCACTACTTTATATGTTTATTTTGTTTTCTTGTCCACAGTTATTGTGTAAGTAGTAGGGCTGCAAGATATTGGACAAATCTGATATTGCAATATTTTATTTTTCGCCGATAAATATTGCAATATGCAGGGTTTAATTTGTGCCGGAACACACCGGATCCGCCACTTCTGAAATTTGATCCGGCACCTCATTTTATCAATCCTCTTCTCAACCGCCCTCCTTCCCTGTCTGCTGTTAATTTTCACCTTCTTCTGCGACTCCCCAACCTTCTTCACTTTCGTGCGCAACACCAACCATCCTCGGGTAACATGTCAGATCCGTTACCTCGATCTGTTCCGGGACCTTGCAATTCACAAATTAAGCACTGCCGATATGAATATAGTTTCACAAGATGGTTTGAATAGCTCTATTTGAATTTGATAGCGCTGTTTATGCAAAATATGCTTTTAATACTTTGCTTTGTCTCGTTTCTAGTCCAATTAAAAATATTTATTTCTTAAATAAAAATATTAAGATTTCCGCAGATTTTGAGTCCATTATTCAGTCTATTTAGTTACTTGTGTGTAAAAGTGTGTAAATTTATTTTTATTCAATTATTATATTTATTTAAATTAATTTCACTAATATAATTATGATATAATAATAGTAATATTAAAATGTTGATATGATTTATGTACAATATTGTTTCTAAAGTAATAGTTTTTTAGTAGATTTATTATATGAGAGACTTGCTTTGTTTACCAAATAAGTGGATCTAATTGGATTTGCATTGTAAACAAAACTTTTTAAAAAAAAGTCAAAAAGGTATTATTTTTCTATTTCATAAGTTAAGTTTTTAGTTATAATACTAAAATCATTCCACATGAATTTGCAGATTTTTTACAAAATTATCAGCAGAAATACCAAAAAATGTCCGCAGATTCTGTCTAGCCATAGTTATAATTTTTAGCTTTCTGATTGATTGAAGTATCTGGGTAGATCTAAATATCTGGCACAAAATTGCACTCATTAATGTACAGTAAATTTCAATTTGACATTGATTCTATGGGACAAATATTGCCTCTTGGTGGAAAAAGTTCATTGCTGACCCTGATCTAAGCCTATTTTTAAACTGAATCTCACATTGCTAATGCTTCTTTCTTGTAGAGTGTAGTTTCAAAAATAATTTAATGAAACCGGACATGTGAATGGTGAATTATCATGGGAGCACTCATTGGTTTTTCTGAAAAAAAAATAAATAAATAAGGAAATGTATGTGCAAGTAAAACGGCTTCCAGGCTCAGGATTAATTCCACTCCGTTGTGTTCCTCCTTGCTGGCTAATTAGTTTGCTCATACCCTTGATAACAGATTATAATCTCATTTCATAGTCATTTCAGTCCTGCATCTAATCTATTCCTAATCTCCTCAAACACGATAATCTAGACAAACACGGCAAGCCCTTTCATGTGATAGATATCCAATATACTCGGCTGCCAGTCTTCATATGCCCCCCCCCCCCCCCCCTTCTTTTTTTTTTTTTTACTGTGATTCATGCTTGGAGTGAAAGGAAATTAAATATTTCTCATTGAAGGCCAAAGGAGAGCAGTTTCTTCCAAAAACTCCAGTCAGGTGGATTTTTTTTTAGGTCAAGAGAATAAATATTGCCTCTGCCTAGCATACCTTCTGAGACAAAAAAAAATAAATAAAGATCGAGGCTGGAGAAAGTTTCCTTCCAAAAGTTGTTGGAGAACCAGTTCAAAAAAAAAAAGGAAGAAAAAAAGTGCAAGCAAGGAAGGAAAAAGTTCGAGGCGCTTAACAGATGGAGATAAAAACAACACAATTGACACATCAACGAGCGCTCTGACAAAGTGCTGCAGCATCATTCTGCGGCTGTAGCCCACCCTCCATCTTTTCTCAAAGCCCTTTACAACAGCCCATCAGATTTGAGAGCTTAAATGTCACTCATCAGATCAGTGTCATTCGCATTAACCGTCCTAAGCACAATACAATATGTATGTAGGCCAACGAGTGGGCCTCGCTCAATCCAATTAAGTGCACTGAAAGGAGTCTCAAGATATTTGAGATTTGTATTTTCATACATTAAATAACAATCAGCCCCACTGGAGATTTGTGGAGCTATTTGTGTGGGCTTTGCAGATCTGCTAGAATGGTGGCGTTTTTTTATTGTGTGTGTTGTGCATGGTGTGTTTCTCTCAAGGCATGTAAGCCACTGCAAGTAGACTAAAGAAATCAGACCTTCATTGTCTGTGTCTCATTGTGGAGGATTGTCATATTCTGTGCATTCAGAAAGTTTTGTAATGCATTTGTCCACCGTGAAAGTGCTTCAGGCAGTACTGAAGGTTAAATTAAATTTAATTATTTATTTAAATTAAATAAATAGTTCAATTAAATTATATTGTTCAATTAAATATAAAAAGTTAATTACCATTTATTTAGCCTGCACAAGCCTTCAGGAGTCTTTTTTGTTTGTTTGTAGGCCTATCACAATATCTATTTTATGTAGTACAATACACAAAATAAAGAAATAAAGGTACAAAATCTGTCACTGGGGTGGATCCTTTTCAAAAGGTACACTTTTGTACCATACTGGTGGACATTAATATCTTTAGGGTAGACTTTTGTACCTTTAATTTTCTGAGAGGCACAGATTTGTACTTTTTGGTATTAATATGTCCCTTTTAAGGACTGGTTAGGAACAAAAATGTACCTTTTAAAAAGATTTCTGAGAGTGTTTATGACTAGGGCTGGGCAATTTGGCCTAAAATCTAATTATATCTCGATTAATTGAACATCTTCACTTGATTACGATTAATAAGGGATTATTTTATTTATTTATTTAATTTTCTTATGCCCGAATAGTTCACTGACAAGTTTTATATTCTGTCTAAAGACATCTCTGGCACAGCTTCAAATCATCGTCAATGTAGTGCAAAGTAAGGCTCAAGAATGAGTCCATTGTCCTACCTGACCAGAAGTAGAAATCACAGTATTTAACAGAGCGGAGTCACGTGACACAGAGAGAAAGTAATAGAAAAAAATCATCCTGGAAAAATTAGAACGATTATAGCTTCTGAATGTCAATTTCGCTAACGTATTGATTAATCAAGCAGCCTTAAATATAGAAACAAAATTTATTGAGATAAACAGCATTGTCATTTCAAGACTATTTTGAAACTATTATAGCACCATAATGCAAGTACACTCTTTCAAAAAACATATAATATTGCATTCTTAATAATTAGGTATTGGACTAAGAATGTGAAAACGGATATTCTAAACAAATACACAATAACAATAAATGTTAACAAAAATGTCCAAGGTAAAAAGAACAAGAAAAAAGTAACATATATACAGTATTTTCAGTCATCAGGCACCCATATGAAAATATACTATGATAATTTATAGTAAATACTAAAGTGTTTTTTTTTTTTTTTTTTAACCCTACTGACACTCACACTTCCAATGGAGATAGACAGGCTGTGCAAATAGCTAGAATTTGGTTAGAATTGTTTTTTTTTTATGTATTGGTGATGATATATATATATATATATATATATATATATATATATATATATATATATATATATATATATATATATATATATATATATATATATATATAAATTATTCTTGTGATTATTGTGACTGGTCTATTTGTTTGTTTACATAGTGACTATATTTTAAAGAATGTTGACAACCAGTAGCCACCAAAAACACACTTTAAACTATTTGTGTGTATAGATTAAAAAAACCAAATAAAAGTATTATTACTTGCCAATGATTTAGCGCAAATAGAGTAAAAGTCTGTTCTATGACGTTAAAAGTATCCACTTTAAAAGTACTCAAGTAGTGAGTAGTGAGAATTACGCTGTGAAAATGATTCCATCCCATACCCTGCAGCTTAAAGATGTAGTACAGTTGTGTGTGTAATTTAGGCTGCATTTTATATCCACGCTGCAGTAACTGTGTGTTCAAATATAATTTACTTGAAAAGCCTTGGTCGACCTGGGCACAAAATATATCCATTGATTTTCCTCAAAGCTTTAATAAAAAAAAAGACTTCTAAAGATGTGGCACATGCACATTCAGCTTGACCAGACATGCAGAGCCACGTGCAAACTTAAAAAAACATGCAGAGCACAATGCCAGCAGAAATGAGGTCAACAAGAACTTCCAACAATGCCGTGATGACATAATAATCGTTACGAACACCTAAGTGTTTTTATCAATGCGTCGGGTATAAATCAGCCTAAATGAATGACAACTGAATTTATATGTAGATGTTACATAACTATTATCAAACAATTATTAAGATCAAAAAGTTGTGGTTTGAGTTTAGTTTACTCGACAAAAAGTCCTCTGAAACTTTCCACACTCTCTGAAATGAAGGTACAATGCATTCAGGCATGTAGACATGGTCAAGACAATCTGCTGCAGTTTAAACTGAGCATCAGAATAAGGAAGAATGGTGATTTAAGTGTCATGGTTGTTGGTGCCTGACGGGCTGGTCCGAGTATTTCAGAAACTGGGGGTTCATATTGGTACCTCAAAGGTATACATTAGTACCTAAATATTTCAAAAGGTACACTTTTGCACTTTTTAGGTACTAATACTGTATTTACCCTTGAGGTATTATTAAGGATCCTTTAGTTACAAATGTACAGTATACCTTTTAAAAAGGTACAGTACCACCACAGTGACAGCTCTTGTGCCTTTATATCTGAGAGTGTATTAAGATCTGTAAACATTAATGATACAAGATATATATATCAGTCCCTGCGATTTATTACACAGTGCACAACAGACAGAGACAACTCTGATACCTGTTCAGTTTTTGTTTCTTTTCATTGCTAGCATTTTTCAGCAGTTCATTGGCTGTTGACTGCGGTTGTCAATCCCATAAATTACAGAGCTGTGTGTACAGAACAGGCTTAAGCACTAAAAGGAGAACTGACAACCAGATTTAGCTGCAGTGTGTGTAAATGGTCATAAGGTTACAACATGTTAAACAACAAATTAAGGGCTTTTTAAATGCGCTGTAATTTAGTCATAGGAAACACTTTGACATAAGTGACAGTTCAGCCAGATTTAGCTGCAGAGTGTATAAATGGTCTAAACGGTTACAACATGTTAAACAACAAATTAAGGGCTTTTTGAATGCACTGTAATTTATTCATGTAGGCCCACACAGAAATCCACAGATTTTTTGCCCATCGTTGAGTATTTATTCACTTGTGTAAATGTGTTTAAATTTATATTTATTTTGTTTTTACATTTATTTCAGTAATATTATTAACTAATATGAAAATGTGCATATGATTTGTTTACAATAAAGTTTGTAAAGTATCAATTTCTGTCTTTTAGCAGGTACAGTTGAGGTCAGAATTATTAGCCCCCCTCTTTATTTTTTTCCCCAATTTCTGTTTAACAGAGATAAGATTTTTTTCAACACATTTCTAAACTTAATAGTTTTAATAAGTCATTTCTAACAACTGATTTATTTTATATTTGCCATGATGACAGTAAATAATATTCGACTAGATCTTTTTTCAAGACACTTCTATACAGCCTCAAGTGGCATTTAAAGGCTTAACTAGGTTAATAAGGTTAACTAGTCAGGTTAGGGTAATTAAG
Organism: Danio rerio; assembly: GCF_052040795.2. Lineage (NCBI taxonomy): Eukaryota > Metazoa > Chordata > Actinopteri > Cypriniformes > Danionidae > Danio > Danio rerio. Next base: position 39,404,262 of record NC_141021.1, read on the forward strand.
CAAGTTATTGTATAATGATGGTTTGTTCTGTAGACTATCGAAAAAAATTATATAGCTTAAATGGGCTAATAGTTTTGACCTTAAAATGGTGTTTAAAAATTAAACACTGCTTTTATTCTAGCCAAAATAAAACAAATAAGACTTTTTCCAGAAAAAAAAAATATTATCAGACATCCTGTGAAAATTTCCCTGCTCTGTTAAACATCATTTGGGAAATAATTAAAAAAGAAAATTTAATTCAAAGGGGGGCTAATAATTCTGACTTCAACTGTATATTACGTGAGAAACTTGCTCTGATTACAACGGAGACCCGGAAGGGACGTTGTGGTAGAGGGGAAAAAAGTAATCTTGAAAGCAAGTTGAAATGAATAAAAAAATGTCAGCGAATGTATATGAATGCGCTTAGTATGATAAACTGTAATGCGTCCGTATACATGCATTCGCCGATTCAGAGGTTGCATATGAAGGGCGATGATCAATGCAGAGCTTTAATGAAAAGAAAGTGAATGCAGACATTTTTATATTTATTTCAACATTATTTCAAGATTAAAAATACACAAGTATGGAAAAATACTTAATGATAGGATGATAGTGGGATAGAATGGTAAAATATGGAAGAATCCTGGCAAAAATGGTAGGGTTGACTTGTATAAAGTGATAAGGAAGTGTTTGTAGAAAAAAAGTTTTGCGAGATAACGCAAATGTATTTTTTTCATTTGCATGTTGTTCTGAAGCTGTTTTCATATTTTTAAATAATTAATTAAGCTTCTATATTGGCAGCAATGTTTACATAAGGAATATTTAACTTTCCAATCTGGAACAAAAATGGTTCTTGATATTTATATATATATATATATATATATATATATATATATATATATATATATATATATATATATATATATATATATATATATATATATATATATATATATATTTTTTTTTTTTTTTTTTTTTTTTAAGGTGACACGGTGGAGCAGTGGGTAGTGCTGTCGCCTCACAGCAATAAGGTTGCTGGTTTGAGCCTCGGCTGGGTCAGTTGGCATTTCTGTGTGGAGTTTGCATGTTCTCCCCGTGTTTGCGTGAGTTTCCTTCGGGTGCTACATGTGGTATAGGTAAATTGGGTAAGCTAAATTGTCTGTAGTGTATGTGTGTGAATGGGTGTGTATGGATGTTTCCCAGTGATGGGAATCTGCTGCATAAAACATATGCTGGATAAGTTGGTGGTTCATTTCGCTGTAGTGACCACAGATTAATAATGGGACTGAGCCAAAAAGAAAATGAATAAATATTTAGTTTTAATATTAATTATTTTCTTTCAGATTAAAAAAAATGTTGGTGTTAAAACAACTTTTTAACTGAACGGTTCTTCTGGGGAACCAAAAATGATTCTTTCTTGACGTCACCTTTTGAAGTACAACGAAAATCAATGGTTCCCAAAGTGATTGATTACTTGCAGACTTCAAATATCTTTTAAATGTTTCTCAGAAGAATTATTTTATCTCTCCTTAAATAGTTTATGAATTGTATGATTGTGAGGGTTATTATCCATTGACTTTGACCTCTAGCTTTGCATGACTCAGCATTTGTAATGTTTGTATATACTGGCTGTACTCAGTGACCTGGGATTATTACATGGATACACACACACATACAGATACACACAAACACAGATACACACAGAAGTGCAGCATATTACATCGACAAAATGCTGTTTTAATGCTGATGCGCAATAGCACACACACACAAATGTTCCTTCCATTTATTTACAAAAGATAAGCCAATGCATAAAAAAAATTGAGCTTTAGTAATAATCTATGGATGAAGAGCAGCAGTATAGGCACATTTCATCTCTAGCGTTCCGTCTGTTGAGCATTTGCACTAGATCTAATCTTGTTAGTGCAGATTTAATGAACTGAAATGCCCAGATGGTTGCTAAAGAGAAATGCGAATGGTCTGATTTGCTCACATAAGGCAAGGATAGCTGGCTACTCTTCTTTTCCTGGCTAAATGTCTTGCTGATTCTTTAAATAGAGAGAAAGTAAGTGCCACTCAGGTTAGTTAGGGATGACTTAATCTGTGCCAGTATTGGCTGTTAATGAATGATCGTGTAAATCACTCCTGCTTTCACTTGCATCTCCTACCTTTCAGCACATTCACACACTTTCAGCAGTTCTGTCTCTTTTTCATTATGGTGTGACAAGGGGTAGTTCTTTCCAAATTTAATCTTTGCATCATTGTCAAATGGTTTTCAACATTTAAGAGTTTCTTTCTTCAGCTGATAACAAAAGAAGATATTTTGAAAAATGCTGGAATATTAATAAGGAATGAGGAAATCAGTGCCTTCATGTATTGATCTTAAAATATGTATATTTTGCAGGTCGTACCTTCACAAAAATTGAGAATTTAAAGGAACTGAATTTATTATTATTATTATTATTATTATTATTATTATTATTATTATTATTATTATTATAAGTAGTAGTAGTAGTAGTAGTAGTAGTAGTAGTAGTAGTAGTAGTATATACGGTTTTATAAAACTTTTCCCTATAAAATAATTCCAATGATTTTTCAGAACACTATTATTTTCTTTATATTAAGTCATCCAATGAAATTCCTGTAATTTTTATATTTTCAAACATGAAATGTCAATCATAGACATCATTCATTCATTATTGCCACAGCGGAATGAACCGGCAACTTATCCAGCATATGTTTTACCTTCCAGCTGCAACACAACACTGGGAAAGAATCATATAGACATCTTGTTTATACAACAGTATTTAAAAACAAAACATGTAGACCAACTTAATACTGCTGTGAAATGCACACTTTAATATACTGATTTTATTCAATCTGTGAATATCAAAGTTAGGTTTATACACTCACCAGCCACTTTATTGGGTACACCTTTCCAACTGCTCGTTCAAGCAAATTTCGAATTAGCCAATCACATGGCAGCAAGTCAATGCATTTAGGCAAGTAGACATGGTCAAGACGATCTGCTGAAGTTCAAACCGAGCCTCAGAATGAGGAAGAAAGATGAATCAAGTGATTTTGAATGGTTGTTGGTGCCAGACGGGCTGGTCTGAGTTTTTCAGAAACTGTTTACTGGGATTTTCATGCACAACCATCTTACAGAGAATGATCAGAAAAAGAGAAAATATCCAGTATGCGACACTTCTGTGGGGGCAAATGCCTTGTTGATGACAGAGGTCAGAAGAGAATGGCCAGAGTGGTTCGAGCTGATAGAAAGGCAACAGTAACTCAAATAAACACTCATTATAACCAAGGTATACAGAAGAGCATCTCTGAACACACAATGTCCAAAGATGAGGCGGATGGGCTACAGCAGCAGAAGACTATACACCAGATGCCTCTCTTGTCAGCTTCGAACAGAAAACTGAGGCTACAATTCGCACAGGCTCACCAAAATTGGACAATAGAAGATTGGAAAAACGTTGCCTGGTCTGATGAGTCTCGATTTCTGATGCAACATTCGTATGGTAAGTTGCATCAACAACATGAAAGCATGAATCATCCTGCCTTGTATCAATGGTTCAGGCTGGTGGTAGTGGGGTGATGGTGTGAGGGATATTTTCTTCGCACACTTTGGACCCATTAGTACCAATAAGCAATGTGTCAACAGTCTACCTAAGTATTGTTGGTGACCATGTCCAATCCTTTATGACCGCAGTGTACCCATCTTCTGATGGCTACTTCCAGCAGGATAACCCACCATGTTATCAAGCATGAATCATCTCGCTGGTTTCTTGAACATGACAATGAGTTCACTGTACTCTATCCCTGTACATATATTCATATATTGTAACATATACACTTGTAATCATGTTTATCTATCTGCACACTACTGATTATTAATAGCAACCTGCACATCTATTCATATATTGTAAATCTGTTCATAGCTTATCCAACCTGTATATAATGTTCATAGTACATCCATCTGTAAATATCACTATATTTTTCTATAACTGCACTTTATAACTTATCCTGCACTTGCTGCTATTGCACTGCTGGTTAGACCTAAACTGCATTTCGTTGCATTGTACTTGTACATGTGTAATGACAATAAAGTTGAATCTAATCTAATCTAATCTACTCAAATGGCCTCCACAGTTACCAGATCTCAATCCAATAGAGCAACTTTGAGATGTGGTGGAACGGGAAATTTGCATCATGGATGTGCAACCGACAAATCTGCAGCCACTGCATGATGCTATCGTGGACCAAAATCTCTGAGGAATATTTCCAGTACCTTGTTGAATATATGCCATGAAGGATTAAGGCAGTTCTGAAGGCAAAAGGGAGTCCAACCCAGTACTAGTAAGGTGTCCCTAATAAAGTGGCCGGTGAGTGTATTTACATTCAGCCTATTCACAAGCAAACAAACAAACTGATTGGCCTTTTTTCTATTTTCCCTTTTTTAGGAAACTATTAATAAATCTTGGCTTGTTGTGATTAAATTATTTTAACCTTATTTAATAAAGTATGTGGACTTTTATTTCTTAAACAATCTTGTCAGAAGGCATATCTATGGGCATATTCTCACATGACATCCACCTGGCTATTTAACCACAGACCACTAAAGTATGTGTCAATCCTATAGGGTTACATAAAAGCATATACGTCATAAAATAGCTATTTACAAAAATGTCATGGAATGAAATGACAAGAATGAAAACAGATTACACTGAATCTGTGGGTCCAGAAGAGCTCCCATAAATCTTCACCGGTGACTGGGACTAAACTAAACTGCTCCCTCAGCTCTTTGTTTCTGCTTTCTAGCAGTTGTGAAAGGTTACTTTCACACAGAGCCTTATAAATCAACAATCTTTCAGTGGTATGAGTTTAATTTTTAAAGTTACAAGGGTGTTATTCATCTCTTTGGAGCAATAAGGAAATTTCCCTCTGGCTATCGATGATCGGTCTACAGTGTAAATCATATCATTGCATTTATACTGCCTTCCTAATAAAAAAAGGATTACTGACAGTGTCATATAATGATCACTATCATATGCAGCAACACTATAGAGCATGTGTGTGTGAGTGTGTGTGTGTGTTTTATCTTTCAGAAACAGTGTGCACTTACAATGTTAGCCACTGCAGGATGGCCTGCAGGACACTAGCTATAATGAAATGATTGCAGAGTAAAAACCTCTAGTTAAATCATACTCCTCTTTTCTCAAGTACGCGCCAATTACCCTAATGTGCTGCCATAATATCACTTCATCATGATGTAACCAAATTAAATGATATGCCATGCATTTCTAACAATACATTCCTTAAGTTATTTTAGTCAATTTCAATGCACTACCACATCTGGAGGACCAACAAAAAACAACAAAACCACTCGCACAGAGTTTTGGAACCACTAAAAAGTTTTGACACCCATGGTTTGCAAATGTTCATGTTAGGAGTACACATCACGAGAGAAGCACACCAACTGCAGCAACTATTATGTCTCAAGTGCGCCGTTAAGTGTTAAGGAGAATTTTTAAGGGCTCTCAAGAGACCAACATGCCCTCATTTCCAGAGCAGATGATTCTCAGGGGGGAATCGAGACTGAAGGATCCAAACTTCAGCGTGCTTTACAACCCTAGGGCGAAATCTGACTCCCCGATATCTAGTGACTCAGCATTCGGACAGGGCATAGTAAATTCCTACACATACTTTAAATATTTTTTTCCTCTATGGCATCCTGTCACTACAGTCTTTAATAGCAGGTGGAGTGAGGCTGATTATCTACGAAGTGCCTGCATGTCATTGCCGATGGTCTGTTTTCCTGGCTCATTACAAAGCAAGTTAGTTAAAGTCATTAAAAACAGCCTCAGGTGCAAAGACAGAGGCATTTGATTAGGCTCAGCGTGTCTACTCTTAGCTCCCATGCTAGTAAGGTGACTTTCATTTTCTTTTTCACCTTTAGCCTTAATGCTGTGTCACATTTTATGATGCCATATCCTGGGAAGATAAAGAGACTTGTTTTTATTATTTAGGGTAATCTGTAGTCATAGTTCCTAAAAAGTTTAGCAAGTATACAGTTGAAGACTTATTATTAGCCCAACTGTATAATATTTCTCAACACATTTCTAAACAAAATAATTTTAATAACTTATGTTAAATAACTGTTTTTTTTTTCTTTTTTATCTTTGCCATGTTGACAGTACACAATATTTTACTGGATCCATTTCAAGACACTAGTATTCAGCTTAAAATGACCTTTAAAGGTTTAACTAGGTTTATTAGGTTAACTAGGCAGGTTAGGGTAATGAGTCAATTGTTGTATAATGATGTTTTTTTTTTCTGTAGACAATCGAAAAAATACTGCTTAAGGGGGCTAATGACCTTAAAATAAACCTTAAAATAAAAAAAGTAGTTTTTTCAAAATAAAAGTTTTTTCAAAAAAATAGTGTTTTCAAAAGCACCGATTCACCAGCGCCCACCCACTTCCCTAAACTCAACCGACAGTTTTCAAAAGCTGAAAAACAGAAAAAGAACAGCCCTTTCCTAATTTTTACAACGTTTTCAGATTTTACTACATTCTCACCCAGTTATGTTCTTATTTATTTTATTTTATTGGCTTCTGTTTTACACGCTTTTCGCTGAACTCGGATCCCATCGTCCTGGTCAACTCCTCTTTACATCACAAGTCTGTACATGGTGAAACTGTTAACAGTTGGAAAGCTGTCCATACGGAGGTAAGCGGTGGTTAGCGTAAAAAGGAACATCGTTAAATCACCCTGTAGCATTCTAGACGAAATGCAGCCATACGTAGCTCTGGCTACATCTTCGTGATCTCCAGAAATGTATATAGGGCTACATTTTCAGAATGAGCCAACCATCATTTAAGAGATATTTGAAAAAAAAAAGATTCACAGGAGGGCTTAACATTTTAGCTTCAACTGTAACTCAAAATGTGTGATTTGCACAAATCTTTGCTTCTTTTGTTTAGTTAAAAATAATAATAATAAAATTTAAGATGGATTTGCCAATTGGATGACATGTCTAAAGAAATGTTAAAACATTAAAAAAGATACAAGTCAGGATCATGCTAACATAAACAATTGAGATACTGTTGAAGAATTAACCTGCAATTGTGAAGCATCGTTGAAATGTGTCAAAAAGACTAAACGATATGCAGAGTCACTCTGCTTCAATAACTGTGACTATTTCTGTCATCTCAGAAATATAGTTTATTAGGCTCTGGATTAAAGAGTGCTGTGACACACATATCAAGACATATCTTGTTTAGTCCTAATTCATGAAATTTTTCGAGGAAAGATTCATGGAAACGTTTCGTCTTTGCCTTTTATAGACTTACTGACATGATAGTTCATTTTAAATCTCTTAACCTTGATTTATTTTTTATTAACATTTTATGTACTCATGTTTTGCCACATGGCTTAATTTTTTTAAGTGTAATATGCAAAGTACATTTTTGGAAAATATTCACTTTTGAATGGGTTATCTTCCTATAAAATCATACTCAAGTAAAAGTACTATTGTCAAAAATTTATTGCAAGTAAAGTGATTTGATCGGACGGGAATCACAGGACTGCTTATTCTAATTAACCAATCAATGTAGATAAAAAATATTCAGTAACGACAGCAGATTTAAAGAAAATAGTGCAGTAAAAGAACAGATAATACATTAAAAATGTACTCAAGTAAAAGTAAATTTTAAAAACTAGTTAATAAAGTACTATAACTGAGAAAAGCTAATCAATTACAGTCATTTGAGTATTTGTAATTCATTACTTTACACCCCCGGCCATGACACAGCTCATCTAAGTCAGCAAAAAGCACCCTGTCCAGCTCTTTTAGGCATATTTTGGACAATTATTCATCATTTTGAGTCAAATCCTTTAAATGAATAATGGATCAAGTCCACAACACCAATCTAAAGCATTCCAAAAGTATTGTTAGCCAACTATGGGCAAAAGTTCTGTCATTACTGACATAGTTCAACAAATCTGTGTTTGTCTGAGAGATTTTAAAGACTATTTTAAAAAGATTTTAAAAACCCTGAAGTGACCTAAGCAAAACAGAGAAAAATAAGGCAAAACAACAAATGACAAAAAATAAAACAGCAGTCCATAGATGCCATGCTCATTATAAAGGAACAATCTGGCATTATTTTAACCCTAAACTCTGTTTATTATTCCAACAACACCATTTGTACTTTAATGTCATCCACTATCATTTTGTCAATATCAGTTCAGGGAATGTTTAGGCATCTGTATCTTTCTAAAACTATTGATTTAGCACTGAAAAGGTGATATCAGCCCAAAACTAAAGTTGACTGTACTTAATGTATTGCCCTGCAAAACAAACAAGAAACTTTAGTTTTTGCTATTGTCATTTTTAATTTGAGGTTTATAATAAGTATCTGAACTAGAATATTTGGAGTCTGTGTAATTAATGTTGTAAAACAAAAGTATTGTTGAGTTATGTTTAGGGATGCAACAATTAACCATTGAAAATTAACAATTAAATTTTACTATTAATCTCCCCTTAATTCGTTGTGTTTGATTAATCGTAAAGGCCTCTCAACACCTCATTTCTGTATGGAACAAAACTGCTGCAACTAAACAAAGTTATGCCAGCTGTGCGCTAGTTTAAAGTTCCGAGCTTTGCTCGCACTGCTTTAACTATGGCTGAGAGTATTAACTTAGGGCTGTTCATATATCGTGTCTTTTGTGCGCACAAGTCCGTTATTTCCAATGGAAGACCTACAGTAGTGCGAGTGCACCTCGAGTCACATGACAAGAACTGAAGCTATCAGCTTTATACTTTGTACGGAATAAAGCTATTTGTTCTCTAACGAAAAAAACAAAAAACTAAAAAAAAACTAAATGAAATGTGCCAAACAAGTTTATAATATAGTTGATCAAAAGTGCCTTTCAGACAGAGGTTCAACAGCCTTTGACTACATTTATTCTCTTTAAAAGGGAAAAAGGTAATATGTAGCTTAGATTTACATTAGACAAATATTTATTTATTTATTTATTTATTTATTTATTTATTTATTTATGAATTTATTCATTGTTCTGTCATTTATTTTCAGTGTAAAATTATTGTTTATTGATTAAATGATTAATTATTATAAATGCCAAAAACTTTCTTTCACTTATTTCTAAGTCCAAAGAGAGATTGACTTTTAATTATTTTTTAAATTTCTGTGCTGTATTAATTTAGTTACTGAGCAACAATAAATAACACTTTCAAATTTAAGAAGTTTTCAGGTAATTTACTACACTTGTGGTGTTTTGAAATGAATGAAAGCATAATAATCATCATGAACATGAAACTGTAATTATTCCTCAAAATCTATAATCGTTGCATCCCTATTGTTTAATACAGAACTTACTGTGTACTCTTAATCTGAACCTCATTACACACTCAAAAAAAAAACCTTTGCTGCTAATTCCAACAACTTCTTTAAAGTAAGCTGAATAAACACAATTCTTGAGAGTTTTTTGAGACAAATTAATTGTTTTGTGCTCAATCCAGAAACTTAAGTTAACTTAATTTGTGTTGAGACGAAATGAAGGGATAGTGAGCAACCAGCATTTGATTAAATTCTTTGTGTTTTTTTTCTTTCCTTTTCGTTCCTGCACCACTGTGTAGTGTTTACAGCTCTGCTAAGGTGAAAGACTGTTAGTGAAAAAACAACCTAAATTTCACACAAAGCTATATGAATTCAAACACTTGGAATATAGTGCATGGTTCATACAGCCTACTTTTAAAATTTACTTTATGCTGTTTTTGTGGTTTTCATTACTTATCCCCCTTTTTTTTTTTTTTTTTACAAAATACATGGCCTGGATCTTCCTTTATTCCACAGAAGGAAAAACTCTCTCACACACAAACTCAAAAAATGACTTTTGCTGCTAGTTCAAAATACTTATCTAAAATCAATTGAAAAAACACAAATAGAAAAAAGACAATCCACTTAAATTTATAAAAATGAATAAACTAACTTAATAGATTTTTATTGGGACAACATGAAGGAATTGTGTGGAACCATGCATTTTTAGAGTTCCACACAAACAATTTGTTTAAATAAAACATGAAGAAATTTAGTTGACTTATTAGTTTTTACAAATTGAAGTGGATTGAACATAAAAATAAACAAAAAATTTAAGTTATCCAAAAAAAATCTCAGGAATTGTGTTGTTTTAGCTCAATTAATTGTTGTTTTAAAGGACAGAACAATTAACATGTAAAAAAAAAATATATATATATATTGTCAATTTCACTCTTTCATACTGACATGATTGTTTTTGTGTTCTATGTGTTCTTTCAACTGAGCAGTAAATTTGGATCCAGTTCAAACATTCATCCACGTGTACTAGCAAAGAGTCAGGAAGAATGGTGTCAGTGCTCATAACCATCCTGACATGCATTCCTAAAACCTGGCACACGCTTTTTTAAATTTCGGAATGGATGAAGCGCTGAAGGCATGTGAAACATGTCAATGACAACTTGGACAGAGTTCCATCTCCTTCTCAAAAGACTCTAGCTTCGCCAAACATGGCTTCACAAAACTAAATGCAAGAGAGTAGAACATGCCAGCTGTGGGAATACAAAACGCATTATTCAGATGACTTGTGACATCAACAAAGAGGGTTAATGGGCAGACTGGACACTGCGAATTGCTGTAAAAGCAGCACTTTTTGTCCCCTACCCCCCAGTCGTTTAAAGTAGGCTGATGAACTCGGACGAAGAGTTGACCCAACAATTACCAAACTGGCCTTGCTAAAGCTCTACAGAACAAACGAGGGAATCTAGGTCATTACTGCAGTTTGGGTGGCAAAAATTTCCTCATTACAATCTATTGTACTTGCACAGCACATACAATTCAGATGTTCTTTTTATAAATAGTACAGTAGATGCCTTATTTTCTTACAGACATTTAATTACTAAATGGTTTTGTGTCTGCATGATACATTTTTACTGAATATGTTACTCTGGACCAGTCCAGACAGTATGTTTTATTTATTTGAAAATTAGATATACTGTATACATAACCTGAAACCTGAATAAATACGTTTCCATTGATGTATAATTTAACAGGATATGACAATATATATCCGACATACAACTATTTAAATATCTGTGGATTAAAAAAATCTAAATACTGAGAAACTACACATTACTAATCAATGCTTTGATTTATGTACAGTAGGACATCTGTTTTTTAATCTTCATGGAACATGATATTTGCAGTATTTGATATTCTAATTATTATTTGGCATACATATTTGGTCATTTTATTGCATTTTTTGGAGTGAAATACTGGCAGCAATTGTGTTTTTACAGTAACTTACCTGTACATGTGTTTTACAGTAGCAGGGCCCTACCACAATTTTATTTTATAGCAAAATATCCTTACCTCAAATTACTTTTTATGGTAAAATGTACTCTAGCACATTTTGATTTTATTCAATTTTATGGCTGTAATTTTACAGTACTTTACTATAATTTATTTAATATTCCAATAATTATTTGACATACACTGTTTGTCATTTTCTTGTATATTTGTGGTAACTTACTGGCAGCAGTTACCAGCAAGTTACCTCAATTGCTTCTTTACAGACCAGTATTTTTTATTTTATTTTATTTACAGTAGCAGTTCCCTACCTCAATTTTATTTTACAGTAAAATGGCCTTACCTCAATTTCCTTTTATGGTAAAATGCGCTTTACCATATTTTAATTTTATTTGAAATTTTATGGCAATTTTTTACGGTACTTTTACTGTAATTTATTTAATATTCTAATAATTATTTGACATAAACTGTTACTCATTTTATTGTATTTTTGTGGTAACTTACTGGCAGCACTGTTGCCAGCAAGTTACCCCAATTGCTTCTCTACAGTAACTGATCTGTAAATGTGTTTTACAGTAGCAGGTCCCTACCGAAATTTTATTTTACAGTAAAATATCCTTACCGTGGCATATTTTTTTTAGGTAAAATGCTCTTTACCACATTTAATTTTATGGAAATATTTACAGTACTTTTACTGTAATGTATTTACATTTTAAACTAGCAGTGCAAAACTTTTATTTTTAGTATATACTACTGAATTGATTAAATTCCAAACAAGTGACCAATTTTATTCATTAACTGTCTTATATTTGCCTTCAACTACAGCAGCAGTACCTGATTACTTTGATTACAGTAGAATACAGCAAATTCCTAAAATGCAGACAGTTAGTGTAAACGTTTTAAAATGACCAACAATATGCAGCGCATATTACAGTAGTGAACTGTAAAGAATGTATGTGGTATTTTACTGGGCTTTAAAATTAAAACTGTATAATGGCGGAAAAAGTCTAACAGTGTAGGAGAAAAAAATCTTATTTTGACCCATAAAATGCATTTTTGGCTATTGCTAAAAATGTATACCCTCAAGACCACACACAGTGGTCTCTCTTTTTCAGTGCTGTTCACCAATCCTCCAACTTTTCTTTCATTAAACAAGAAATTTACATCTAGATCATTCCAGTTTGCAAAAGCACAAGAGACTGGCTACTTCATTTCCTTAAGACAAAACAAACAGCCACACATCTCTCTTTCTCTCTCTCTCTAGGCAAATACAAATCTCACATAAGAGAAAGAGTGACTGTCCCTAAATTACTAATGACAGTAGAAACAAAGGCATGCAGTAAACAGAATGTGAGCTTGGCCGAGTACAGTGTGGTGAAATGTGGGTTTTTTGGCGTACTTGGCCCCGGGCAGCCTCAAAGCTTTGTATCAGGTGTGCAGAAACAACACAACATAGCTACAGGCTCTGAGTACACTCATAAGTGTGAAGTTCAAAATACAGGTGGCGGTGGTGTTCAAATGATTGCCACAGACAAAAATCCCTATTGAGATACAGAGGCATACACCATCCTTGCAATTATAACTAGATGCGTGTGATTCATCTTTGATCACTCTCCGTTTTGATTTGTTTCAACTATATTATCTAACTTACTTTTAAGCATCATCTTTAAAGTCGAAGTCAGAATAATAAAAGTATAGAGGTGCATAAAGTACATCATGTGAACATTTTTCATAATTGTGTGATATAGTTTACTATAAAATAGTAATCAAACTGTAAAATAGAAAGTTACAACAGTGAAATGTATGAGAGTTAGTGTGAAATGTCACAATCATGACACATTTAAAATAAGACATAGTCACCCTACGATATAAATATTATATCGAATCGCTATAAATTTTGTCAACGATAACCTCTGTACTTTCTACATTGATCTAAGAGCCAATCACACAGCAGAAATGTGCAACAATGGGAATCTAAAAGTGTGTTGATATTGTCCAGTTTAAGGACAGTCTGAGGATGGGGGGGGGGGGGTAACCTCCTTTTTCCCCAGTGTATCTTATTTCCTATTTTTTTTATACTACGTCTTACACTGACCTGTCCTCCCCTGAAATGTCTGATGTTTAAGTATGAGGGGTCCAATTTTTCTGCATGTAACAATAACAAATAAAGGCTCTTCATCATATTAGAGATGTATCGAATTTTCGGCCACTCTCTAAAATGTGTTGTGCCATTTAATGGTCGATCTTTAAAAGATTTATTATTTTTGTGGCTTCAGTCATTCTTGGGGTACTCTTTTTAATGTGAAAGCATTAACAACTAATAACAAAAATATTGGAATCGTTCAATATGGAAAATAATTATCAAGACTGCAATTTTGCAGTATCGCCTTTTCCTAAGAGACCCTGTGAAAATTCTTATTATGCAACAAAAGTGGATTGCACTTGTGTAAAATATTGTCATAGAAAGTTCAGTACTATGAAATATAGTTATTTATATTTTATTTACAGAAAATAAAGATGAAAGTGTTTAAAATAAGAAATAGTTGCAATATAATATATATAGTTGCACTTGTACGATGTACTGCGAGTTTAGCTGTGAAATAACCTGTGTAAAATTGTAATAAAAATAAAATTAAATGGTACAATAAAGTTACATTACAAGGAATAAAGTCACAATCTTTTAAACTATGAGTTATGCATTTACATTAGGCATGGGTCGGGATAACCTTCTGACGGTATGATAACCTTGGACAAAAATACCACGGTATCACGGTATTGTGATAACTGCTCTAAAATATATTATTTATAAATGTCTGGGTAAAAAAAAAAAAAAACTGTTTACCCCGCTGAACACAATATATTTTTTGTTTTAGGAAACATTTACATTTAATTTTATAATACTTTAATTTAACACATTAAAAACACTTACAAGTACCCTATGAACGGTATAAGAACGGTATACTGCGATTTGGGAAACAGATGCCGCATTGGCCATTTTGGAACGAAAATTTCAATAGAACAACAACATATTATAAAACTGTAAAATAAACCAATATAAGTGCTGATGATTGTGATAGTAAGTGTTGTATTGTCGTCTTTCAGGTTGTATCTCAGCTGAAATGCACTTTTTAAATAAATAAATAAAAAATAAAGCTGCTGCTTGCCATCGCGACAGCAATATGATCCAATGGACGGCCGATCTCTTTCGCTCCAAAATGGCGGTATCATGGGGCTGTTGCCGGGTGCTGCTGCTGCAATAGAACTTTCTATTGACTGCCGCCTCTTGGTCATTCTAAGCTCTTTGATGGGGCTTCATTCACCATATTGACCATATTACATTTAAAACTATGCGACTTATGTGACTCGTCTGGTGTATTCTATAGTCTTTGCTGGTTGATGGTTGCTTAGCAACGACATACACCACAGGAGCTCAGAAGTGCACTGAAATTGATGAAGGAAGCAGCGTGCCTTAAATTTTCCACCCGTTTATAAATGTCACATGTGAACAGCACCTAAAGTTGTAATTGTGAAAACTAATATTGTAATTGTAAAGTCACAACTTTAAGACATAAAAGAGGTAGAATAAGGATGCTTTCACACCTAGACTTTTGTTTCGGAACCTGTCTCGTTTGCCCAGTTAGCACAGTTCATTTGGCATATATGAATCTAGCAATCACGCTCGGATCTGCACCAAAACAATCGCTCCGAGACCACCTGAATGAGGTGTATCACAGTGTATTATGGATATGTAATAGGCATATATACGGCTATATGAAGAGAGAATGATGAGTAGGGCGGGATGTCAATCCTGCCGATAATTGTGCGTTTCACGTAAAATACGAAAGTGAAAGTATGCTGAACTAATAACGAGAGCTGTTTATCAGTTAGGAAAATTGACTGAACTGCAGTCTTGGCTTATCTGTTATTTCTCTATATAATGTAAAGCCTGTAATGCATAAGCCAACTCTTTTGTATTAGAAAGTCTTAACTCTGCAATATATTTAGTGATGACGTCTGTGGATGTCACCATTCAGCTTTTCACTTATAATGTCTTATTGCTTATGGTCATAAATTAAAAAAAAAGGATGCATGACAGCTCACTTGATTTAGATATTTTGGTCTGTTTAGAAATGTTGGCATGTGAAAGCGAACCACACCAAGAACAAAGAGCAACATTGTAACTATTTTAATCCCAGTTTCGGAACAAATTAATCGATTCACAGATGAGAAAGTACCCTAAGTCAAATATGGGCTCCGGTTTCTGCCACAGTCCAAAGACATGCGCTATAGGTAAACTGAATAAGCTAAATGTGTAGTGTATGTGTGTGAATGAGTTTGTATAGGTGTTTCCCAGTGTTGGGTTGCAGCTGGAAGTGCATCCACGGTGTAAAACATATGCTAAATAAATTGGCGGTTTATTCTGCTGTGCTGACCCCTGATTAATAAAGAGACTAAGCCTAAAAGAAAATGAATGAATGAAGTCAAATAGGGTCATTAACAGCAATACTGAAAATAAAGTGATGCTTGAGGTTACAATTACATGACCTTTTTACTTTAAGGAAACAGGCTAAAATATGATTCAGCTTCACGTTACTGTTTTAACCCTACATAACATTTTCCTTTTCCTGTAATTGATGCAGCTGAACTTCCTGTTAAGGTTTACTCTTGTATTTGAGCCTGCCCTGTATGTGTATACTTGATATAGTGTCTTTTCAATAAAGTGCCACCTGACACCCTTCCCGTGTCTTTTTACCTGCTGGTTCTGTGTGTCACGAATGGTCTCCAGGGCATGCAACGTTTATTTATGGTCGCAGTTCCTTACAACTCGGCCATGTCAAAATGGCTCGTTCATTTTTATGGGCGCAACTCAAGACCCAACAAATCCCAATGGAGCTTGTGTTTGTTTGCCACAAATGAGTTGAGAGAGAAGCGGTGGTGGTGGGGGGATCCGAGTTTGCTTTCTAGGTCACATCTGATGCCACAGTGTTGACCATTTTAAAAGATTCATACTAAAGGTGTGGTCAGCCTGAGTGAGTGTTTAGATGTTAAAGGCATTTTAGAAGTATATAAGTTATCCTGCTCAACCTGTTTAATTGAGCCTGACCTACTTTGTCACTGGCTAAAGCTGAAAAATTAACAAGTCAAAGTGGTTTTCGATCAATGGCTGCCAAAATCCACCAATCAATCCAATCTGCATGCCTGATTCACCTGGTTTCATCCATAAAC
Source organism: Danio rerio (assembly GCF_052040795.2). Classification (NCBI taxonomy): domain Eukaryota; kingdom Metazoa; phylum Chordata; class Actinopteri; order Cypriniformes; family Danionidae; genus Danio; species Danio rerio. The sequence continues at coordinate 39,420,841 of NC_141021.1, forward strand.
ACGAACCACTTTTGACATCATTAAAGCTTTTCCATAACACTCCAGCAACCGACGATTTGACGTGAATGATCAAGTTACTCTTTTGTTTGTGCAGTCATGCACAGCTAACAGCAGAAAACAGCAGCGCCGTGACTCTCCGTGAGAAGTATTAGGAGGTCACATGACCTGACTATGCAGCGCTATTGATTCAAATGAATCAAAGAACGCATTCAAATAACACTTTGGATTGTTTGTGAAGTCTGGGTCTCCGCTTTCAACTCTCTGCTTGAGAGATTTCATTTGTTCTCTCTCTTTCTCCCTGTGCTGAATTCTTATGAGGAACAATCATGTGTATCAATTCGTAACTCAGATCATGTTCTTGTTAATTACAGTTTTGAAATGCTAATACGCGTTACAGTTACTTAAGGCATTATACGGTGTATGGTTCGTCTTCCTGGATGTCTGCTGAACAATTTATGGACACTTACATATATAGCTTTTTATATTTAGAATGCTAGATAAGGAAGATTTACATCTTACTGTCATAGTTTTTTTTTGTTTTTTTAAAGAGTTTGTTGTATTATTTATAGACTGGCTTGGCTTGGCTTGGTCACATGCTAGTGAATAGCAGAGATTTTAATCAGCATGAAGGATTGGTACTGGTGTAATGTGGGTAGATAGGCCACGGCTACCTTGAAGAAATCTGGCCCTGCTTCAACAAATGCTGTTTGAGGAAGAAGTTCACATGAGGACAGCCATTACGGACTCTGAATCCCAAGCATACAGTAGCTGCACTTTTAATAGAGTGCAAAGTAAACGTGTGTGAGCAGTGTGTGTGTGTCTGTGTGTTAGACTGAAAGAAAATTAACACCATTTTCAACACCCGACTATTAGTTTGTTGTTGACAGCATTGTAAGGGAAATCAGCTCAAGTAATTAAACAACAAACTCTTCATTTTCGGCATCATCATATATCACGGTACATTAAAAACAGAAGCAGCGTGCCAAAAGCATTCATTATTTACAGCCTGTTTGTATTAAATATTTTAAAACACATCAAACTTTGGAATTAATTATTAATCTGAAATATAGCTGATGTATATAATAAAAAAACTGTCTGCAGATCCAAACATTGATATATTTGTGTGTGTCTCTCTTTCTCTCTCTCTCTCTCTCTCTCTCTCTCTCTCTCTCTCTCTCTCTCTCTCTCTCTCTCTCTCTCTCTCTCTCTCTCTCTCTCTCTCTCTCTATATATATATATATATATATATATATATATATATATATATATATATATATATATATATATATATATATATATGTATATATATATATTTTTGGAATAATTTAAGAAAGCTTTTCAAACTTAGTATTGGTTCTCTGAATTTTCCATTAACATGCATGTGACATCTGTGGTTCATTAACATTTTTGTATGTAAAATAGTTTTATTACATATTTTGGAGGGGAATGTATTAGTGTTAGACATTGTACGATAACTGTTTTCAAGATATACTGTATTTTGAAAAAGTCAAGGTTTTAAAACTGCCAACATTTTCTGCTATACTGTTCCTAAAGTTTGTCTCAAAAAATTTTATAACTGTTTCTCAAAATAAAATAAATTGTGTTCAAAGGAGAAAAAAATTACCCAGACATTTAAAAAGAATATATTTTGGAGCAGTTATCACAATACTGTGAAACCATGATATTTTTATCCAAGGTTATCATACCGTCAGAATCTTATACTATATACAGTATGTATATACAGTATGTAAATGATATATGAATAAAAACATTTTCTCAGTATTTTATGTCTAAAAACACAATTTTTACATACAAAATGTAAACGTCTTCTTATAGTAAATATTTTATACATTTATATTTTGTTTTTGATTTTTGATGGTTGGGAAGTTTTGTTCAACTCACTTTATGTTGTGCTTAAACAACTTTTGTCATTATATATTTTAACAGAAGTTACTCTCATAATTACTCTGATAACTCTTGCAACATATCATAGTGTAGAAAAAGGGTAACAGTAGCTTGCTAAAAGGACTTTTAGTTTGTAGCCTTTTTCAGTTCCTGTTTCCACTTGCCCCCTGATTACTTCCTGATTGTGTACCAATTAAGTTGATTGTACTGTTTTTGAGCTTAGCTCCTGTCCACTTTGGCTTTGTCACTGGTTTTGTTGCTTTGTTTCAATTATTGGAATTGGATTCAGCTTTTCCAAGTGTCTTATATGCTGTACATACAAAATTTCCAACAAAACAACAAAATGTTCCTCAGGTGAGTAAATTCTTACATTATATAAAAGTGGAAAAAGGTTCAATAAGGGGTGGACAGGTGGCTGAAGTGTTTTCCCGGTACTCTCAAAAACACATAATGACCTTTTATCATCTTACAATAAAGGATCCACAGCAATGCCATAGATAAAAACATTGTTTTTGCTTAAATAATCTTTCTATAGATCTAAGAATTCAGCCTATAAATCTTAAAAGAATCATTTATTTCTTAGAATGAAGAATGTTTTAATGATCTAAGGTAAGACGGCAAAATATATCACATTATTGTGAAAATAGTATAAGCAATATACATCTTGCAGATGTGTTAAATTACATTTATTTTATATATTGGTTGGTTATCTAAATCTGGCCAATCAGATGGGGCCTTACCACCTCTTCAGTGATTGCTGTTCTAGTATTAGATGGATTGGCCTAAGGGCAAACCTAGAGCTGAAAAAAAAAACTTATAGCAGGAGTTAAGACGAGAGAAGAAAATGACAAGAGCCAATCACATTCAAAATAATCTGCTGAGGTTTTCATTTATTTATAGTGTTTTAATGATTAAATTTTTGAACCTTGACACCATAAATTAGATCTGAAAAGATGTATTTTCTGTTGTTTTTTTTATATTATTAAATAAATAAATGGGCGACACGGTGGCACAGTGGGTATCGCTGATGCCTCACAGCAAGAATTGCATTAATGAATGGCATTACTGTGTGGAGTTTGCATGTTCTCCCCATGTTGGCGTGGGGTTTCCTCTGGGTTAAACCAGTTTCCCCCACAGTCCAAAGACATGCGCTATAGGTGAATTGAATAAGCTAAACTGTCCGTAGTGCATGAGTGTGTGTGAATGCAAGAGTGTATGGGTGTTTCCTGGCTGGAACAGTGTCCGCTGAGTAATAACGTATACTGGATATGTTGGCGGTTCATTCCGTCGTGGCAACCCTTGATTAATAAAGAGACTAAGCCGAAAAGAAAATGAGATGAGAAACAAATAAAAAATTTAAAAGCAGATAATAAAAACTAGCATTTTTATGTCGTAAAATGTATAAAATAAAATGTCACAAGTATTTTATACTGGGGAAATTTATCATAATATCTTAAGAAATATTGCTATGGCAATAATTAACAACAATATTGCATGTCGCATATTTTTCCAGTATCATGCAGCCCTAATCTAAGGATCCTTTCTGCAATATAATTTTTTTTTTTTTGACTGAAATTATCATTAATGGCAATAAAGAGCCTTGATTTTAAAGACTGTATAAAGAACAGTTTGTGGAATTGTAAGATTGTATAAATGTTAATGTTCCCAATTAAAACGATTAATTAAAAATTAATTAAAAAAGATTTTACATCCACAGACATGTTATTTAAAACTCTTGAATGAGCAGTATAATACATTTGTTTTTGTAGGTCCATACTCCCCATACTTCTCCCACTTCCATTTCCCACTTATTTCTAGTTCTGCTTCCTGTCTTGGATAAACAGAGATGCTGCCCCTGTTTGCAGCCCATCATGCAGAGGGGCAGCTTTTGTGAGATTGGGATTTAATTGGTATATTAGTATCCAGCCACATCCGAATTTATCAAATCTACGCCGACCATTAATTTTGCAGAAGAACATACAATTAAGAGCTCATTAGTGCTCTCACAAGGATGTGCCCTTTCATCTGCTGGAGGAACATTGAGAGTTGGCCCAAGTCCAGAGCAAAGGCCTCTCTGTACCGCTGCTCTGACAAACTCCAGTCCAGCCGTATGGAATTCTGCTATATAAACTGTTTTTTATACCTTTTTTTCTGAATATTTTAAAACATACATTCTAGGGAACAGTTCACACTGTAGTGGCGGATGCCAACAAATTGCATCTCTTTATCAGGTTGCATCTAATCTGTTGATGTGGTTGGCACTTGCTTTAAATGTGTTTAATCAGAGTCAGGATATGGAATGTCTTAGAAGTGACAAACTGTAATATGGCGATTGTCTGCATTGGTTTAGCAGCTTGTGCAGGGTGACTTGGAATTTACATGTACTGAAATTGAAAAGTTATACTCTAAATCAATGTTTCTCAACCACGTTCCTGGAGGACCACTACCTCTGCACATGGTTCTTTAACCAAACACACCTGATTCAGATCATCAGCTCATAAGCTGAGACTGAAAGACTTGTAATGGGTGTGACAGACAAAGGAGACATCCAAAACATGCAGTGTTGGTGGTCCTCCAGGAACATGGTTGAGAAACACAGCTCAAAATCAGGGCTGCCCAAATTCGGTCCTGAAGGGTTGGTGTCCTGCAACTTTTAGCTCCAACTTGCCTCAACACACCTGCACGCATATTTCTAGAAAGTCTAGTAAGAGCTTGATAGGCTCTCCCAGGTGTGTCTGACTGGGGATGAACCTAAACTTTGCAGGACACTGGCCCTCTAAGACCAAGTTTTGGCACCCCTGCTCTAATCAAAACAAATAAGTTTTTGTGCATACTTGGAATAATATTGTGTATTTTCCAAGGGTATACAATTGGCATGGATGGAGGGGACATGTCCCTATTAATATCCACCAATTAATGAAATGTCCCTACCAATAATTTGACTTCAAAATAATGTTCCGTCAACTCTTAACCTACATGTGCACCACGTCAAGTCTGCAACGAGTTAACCATAATACTGTTAACCAAGGCTGTGCGATTAATCACAATTCAGTTTCGATTTTGGGCTCCATGATTATGAAAAGTTAAATTGCAGCACACACCTCTCTAAATTTCTCTACATTCATTTCTCCTCAAAGTCTGAATGCAGTAAAATCATGTAAATAAATTTTTGCTGCATGGGGCATGGTTGTTATTTGTATTATTAAGTGTTACTTTTATATTGTTAAATCATTCATTCATGTTTTTTAAAAGCGCGAAACAGAATTTATGCTGTTCAGTGCATGCACTATTGGGAGGTATGTCCCCACCAATGGCTAGAGCGAATCTACACCCTTGGTATTTTCTAATTCTCTATTTAAGAAGTCGCCACAGCAAAATGAACGGCCAATGATAATAGGGTAGCATGGCAGCCCAGCACCTAACAGTGTTGCCTCACAGCAAGTGTCACCGGTTCAAGTCCATAATAGGTCAGTCAATGGTTTTGTGTGGAGTTTTCATGTTCACCCCATGCTTGCGTGGGTTTCTTCCGGGTTCTCCGGGTTCCTCCAACAAACCAAAATACATGTGCCATAGGTTAATCGACCAATCCAAATTGAACTATAGTCAAGCTCTTAACCAAAAGTTTAGGGCTCTCTCCTGAGACAGCATGCCAAACACACTTTATAACCAATCATCAGCTAAGTGTGAACTCTTGAAATAATCTTTCTGTGCATCTAAAATTGTATATATATATATAATTTAATGTGGACATAAAAATGGGACGTTTAATTTCTGACCTATATAAATCTGTTCATGAATATGTCCTGTGCAAAAGGCTCTTTCTCAATTTGATCTGCTGCTCGGTCTAAATCTAGTTTGAAATTCACTGAAAATGGAAAATGCCATAGCTAGTGGTGCGACCTGCTGCCCTGCGCTACGCTGCATCACTCAGTTGCATAATTTTGGTTAAAGGGGATTTCCATTCGTCTCTGTTAATACTCGCTGTCAATCCTACTGTATTCAAACAACAAAAGGCTTATTCTTTCACTCATCGATTTAATAAAATGCAGGCTGATATTTGCCATGCATAAAACGTTTCATGATTGTAACATTTAAATGAACAATTTACAAGAGATGTCGCAGTTTCAGCTACATTTTCATTATCAGTCATTCAATCTATGCTGATTTTGCGGCACCTTTTTTAGTGTTGGAAAAAAAACTAAAACAAAAGCAAGAAGAATTTCCCTTACACTGATATAAGTCGAACAAACAGAAATAAAAGCTTTATTCCTTCAATTGACAATTTGTTATTGTACTATTTACCAGGCACAGCCATAGTGCTGTTTAAAAAAAAATAAATAAATTGCTGCATTTTCATATTCAACAATGAACAATTTATCACTGCATGTTGTAATTTTTGCATCACTTTTTTTTTTACTGTGTCGGACGGAAATAAACTAAAGATTAAAACTAAGACAAGAATAATGTGCTGTACATTAATATTGTTCAATTAAAGAAGCAAACTAACAAAGAATTTTGTTCCATTTTCAATATCAAGCATTTAATCTAGAGCTGTTTAGAATGTTGCAATGAAAATAACACTGCAGGTTATCATCTTGCAGAACTTTTTTTTTTACAGGGTTGGAGAAAAATAGAAATGAGAAGAATTTTCTTAAGAGTAATACTACTCAAAAACACAAAAGAGTGTCAATCGTCAATTTATTAAAACACATTCTACTATTTACCAGGCACAACCACAGTGTTAACTTTAACAATTCAGCCGTTTGTTTGATTTTCAAAAATCTCAGTCTTGCAGTGTTTTCACTATCAATAATTCAATCTAGAGCTGTTTTGCAGTACTTTACAGTGTCGCAGAGGAAAAATAAATAAATCAAAAACAACAAGAATTTCTTTTACAATATTACACTGTAAAACAGTGAAAGACACTAAATGAAATAAGTTAGTTCAACTTACATTTTTTAAGAGTCACTTTGACTTAATGAAAAATAGTTATGAAATCTCAAACAGAATGAGTTATGAATGAATAATTTTATTTATAATGAATAATATTTTTGTGTTAAAAATCCTCATGAACCCAAAGCTGTGACCTTTTTTTTTTTTTTTTTTTTGTATTGTAACGCACAGAAATGGAATATTAAATGACAAAATAGTGGGTGTGGCTTGTTTTTCCACTGCAAGCTAAATGGATGTAGTAAAGGCATCTCATTCAGAAAGATCTGGAAAAGTGTTTGGGGAGAGTTATTTCAACCTAACAAGACCCCTACTCGTCCTCCTCACTATTTCTGTTTGTTGTCAAAACGGACAGTTAGAGCAACATGATTACACATGTAAGCCACACCCGTTTGCTAAGATATACGTAACCTAATAATTTATTTAAAAAAACAAAACATAAAGTGTTTTACAGATTTCAATTAAAGATTAAAGGACAAACATCTGTTTTTTTTTCTTAATGACATGCACAATTGTTCACCACAAAACTAGCAATATGAGTAAACAAAATCATATGGTTAGTTTAGATATTTTGAGGACTTAAACTTAACTCTATGCTAAAAGTAATACCAAACCTTTAGAGTAGGTATATAGTTGTTTGGACTTATTTCATTCAATTAACTGAACTTTTACCGATTTGATAACTGAACTTAAAATGTTTTAATTACTAATACTCTAAATGTTTGACGATATAAACACAAAAATATACATGTGTATATGACTCAATATATAATATATTTATATATATATAAATTTATATGAGTTTACAGCACCTTAAACCATTTGGTATGGCACAATCTGTTTTTTCAAACAGTTTGAGTTAAGTTAACGGTTTAATTAACAAATGAAAAACTTTTTTTTTTCTTTCAGTGTTAACTTTTTCTCTCTCTCTCTCTCTCTCTCTCTCTCTCTTTAAAAAAAAGAAAAACAAAACTCTTATACTATGAGCACAAACAAGTTACTTTGAATAACTAGCACTTTTCTATGTATTGCCTCTTCTTGTAGAATCACTGAATACCTCCTGAATTGCTAAATGACTAAATGTAAAGGTAAATATCTTTCACTTGTCACTAAAATTATTTCTACTTCCAGGCTCAACCACAGTGTTAACTTCAACAATTCAGCCATCTCTGTTTGATTTCCAAAAATCTCACAGTCTTGCAGTATTTTTACTATCAACAATTGAATCTAGAGTTGTTTAGAAAGTCACATATGAACATATCACTGCAGGTTTCCACTTTTGCAGTACTTTTTTTTACAGTGTTGGAGAGAAAAAAAATAAAACAAAAGCAAGAAGAATTTCCCTTACACTACCACGCACAGCTTGAAGGCAGCAAACATTCGCTCTCCCCCCATCCCCGCTTATCTTTCCATCTCATTTTTCTCATATGCTTCTCTCTCAGCCTTTCTGGTTGACTTTTTTTAGAATGATCCTACATGTAATTGATTTAATAATGGCTCATAGTTAATGTGTGCATCAAAGATCTGCGCTAGGGCTCCTGTGATGAACCTAATGGCTTATGAAGTAGGCGACATGAAACGGAAAGCCAGAAAAAGAAAATACAAGTACAACAGAAAGAAAGAAAGAGAGGAAACACACCGAGATATTGACTGACCAGGCGTAATGTATGATGTTAAGGGCCAGCTGGGGCCGACATGGCAGAAAGCCATCCCACCTCTGACTGTCATCTACTCTGACATTCTGGCTAAGCTGGATCTCATTAGGATGAGGGTGACTTTGATCCTGTCAGCAGCGATGCGACTCCCACTATATATGTTGCCTTCAAAATAAACTGCTGCATCATTGTAACTTTCGTGCCTTGTTATCTGTATTTGTAGTGCTTTTTGCTCTAACGTGACTGACATCCCCTTTGAACCTGAGTATTAACCTTTCAGTTGCAAATGGAAACGGGAGGTTTTAGATCAGCGCCTCTCGCCTCTGTTGCTCACTCATGGTTTTTGTTCAGTGTGGTGGTTACTGATTTAAACTCAGTGACAGCGTGGAGCTATTGAGAGAGGAGGGAGGGTGTCGAAATGTTGTTGTACTCAGTGTAAAAGTTGTCAATTTTGGGGTAAACGTGAAAATGAATACAGTAAATTTACATGATTACAATTTAAAAATAGTTTTAAACTTTGTGGACATTAACTAATTGTTTTCATTAATTTTAATTCATTTTAGAGCATACATTTAATCAAAAGTGACAGTATACATTGAGTGACAGTTGATATTCATCAAAGGATCTAGAAGTTCCCAAAATTAAAGGCAGCTGATAATTTTAAACGTAAACATGTATGTATGTATGTATGTATGTATATATATATGTATGTATGTATGTATGTATGTATGTATGTATATATATATATATATATATATATATATATATATATATATATATATATATATATATATATATATATATATATGTATATATATATATACTGTACATGCGACAGAGACCACATAATAAGTCCTTAGAGGGAGCGTAAGTTTCAAACTACAGGTGAACAAATCATATAAATCAGGTACAGTAAGTGACATTAAAAGTCAATCTCTATCTTTTTTAATTTGTATTGCTGTATTAATACCACAGAAACTTATAGTATAATAATATCCTGATTGCAACAGAGAAATACTGGGAAATTTCAGTAGACTGATGGCATTTTATGCTGTTTGGACTTATAATCTTAAAATGTGAGCAAAAATTACATGTCATCACATTAGACATTACGCTAAAGAATCATTCAAATACTACCTTTAAAGTGACATTTGTGAACGGACAAGATTCTGCTGTTCTGACGTCAGCCATATAGCACTGCTACTCATGTGATATATACAGTTGCAGTCAGTATTATTAGCCCCCCGAATTATTTGCCCCCATTTAATTTTTTCCCCAATTTCTGCTTAACAGAGAAAAGATTTTTTTCAACACATTTCTAATCATTATAGTTTTAATAACTTATTTCTAATAACTGACTTATTTTATCTTTGCCATGATGACGGTAAATAACATTTGACTAGATATTTTTCGAAACACTTCTATTCAGCTTAAAGTGACATTAAAAGGCTTAACTAGGTTAATTAGGTTTACTAGGCAGGTTAGGGTATTTGGGATAGTTATTGTATAACAACGGTTTGTTCTGTAGACTATCAAAAAATTTGCTTAAAAGAGATAATATTTTTGTCTCTAAAATCTTTTTTGAAAAATTTAAAACTGCTTTTAATCTAGCCGAAATAAAACAAATAAGACTTTCTTCAGAATAAAAAATATTATCAGACATACTGTGAAAATTCCCTTGCTGTTAAACATTGTTTAGGGAATCTTTAAAAAAGAAAAAAAGTTCAAAGGGGGCTAATAATTCTGATTTCAACTTTATATATAAGCTGAACAATATATCGTTTTAGTTTGATATCGCAATTTGTCAGCATTAATCAGCATTACACACACCGCAGGATTATTTTATTTTTTAAAGATGAAAAGCAAAAAATATTATTGTTATATTACTGTATAAAATTATTTATACAATGACGACCAGGTTATTTTATACTTGATTGTTCAATTTCTGTGATTGAAAACTGTTAGACTCCATAGCGTGCATTTTATTTTTCACTTTGTCATATTTATTTATGCTTGTAATTTATTATGTTTTATGCAGATGTGCTGCACAGAAAAAGACTTGATCACCACAGACAATCTAAATTATTGTATTTTTTTCCAAAAAAGCTTTGCAATTTTATACATATCACAATATATATCATAGGAAAACAAAATAATTTTTTTATTATCGTGCAACCCTAATATATAGGGCTGCACGATATTGGAAAAGTCTAACATTGCAAAATATATATATATATATATATATATATATATATATATATATATATATATATATATATATATATATATATATATATATATATATATATATATATATATATATATATATATATATATATATATATATATATATATATATATATATATATATATATATATATATATATATATATATATATATATATATATATATATATATATTATTTTTTTTTTTTTTTTTTTTTTTTTTTTTTTATTCTGCGATTTACAAATTGTGATATGAATGCAATTTCACCAGATTAACTATTTGTAAAGAATTGATAATTTTAGCTTAATTAGGGTGGTCCTGCGTGAGAGTGAGTGCATACAATGTAACAATCTACAAGGGTCAATAATATCAATAAAGAAAAAGATACGAATGAAAGAAACATTTTTTTTTCAGAGGAGTCAAACTGTATTCAAATATAAAATAGAATGTAAAATAATACAGCATAAGCTTTGTTTTATAAACAGTTCAATCAAATAAATCCTTAATTTGTCAAAGTTACAAATGGTACAATTTCTTAGGCCTGAATGCTTTTAAAACTCTCACACAGTCACAGACTTAAAAAAAAGCACTTTCAATATCTCTTTGTATGTAAAATATTACTAATTGTTAATCAAAGCAACTGAAAATATTTCTGCAATATTATGAGAAGAAAAAAATTATATTTTTATTTGGAATCAGAAGAAAATTTTACCAGACCTTTTACTGGATAAAACAAGTATTGAAATACTACATAAATCTAGGCATAACCTGACATGTTTACTGTCCCAAAATATTTCAAATGTTTCTCAAAGTAAAATAGATTGTGTTCAAAGGGGAAAAAGATTTTGTTTTTTACCCAGACATTTAAAAAGAATATGTTCTGGAGCAGTGATCACAATACCGTGAAACCGTGATATTTTTATCCAAGGTTATCATACCGTCAGAATCTTATACCAGCCCATGCCTACTTAAATCTATACCAGATAAAACATTATATTGAACCATTCATTTAAATCCATAAGAAACATCATAATCATATTCTTATTTGTTTGCACAATCTTAATTTTTAGAATTCAATGGTTAAAAAATGTTATATTAAGATATTACCTTTAATTCAAATGCAGCAAAAAGGTTTTAGTTCATCATATGAACTAAAAACTCTACACGTGCATTAACAATTAAATAGCACTAAGACAGTATGCTATGTAAATCTTAAAGTTAAATAATTCACTGCAGCCTAGTAGCCAGTCATAAGGGACTACTCTATAATAGATGGCGCTACAGTGGTGAGCTCAGCTTGAATCTGCACTCTTAAGTAAACAGACTTTCAAAAAAAAAATGACCTGTTTAAATGACATGCAGAAGTCAAATTTATGACTACAGCTCTACAGTACATCCAAAAAATATGCAAGTCAGGCTGCTAAAAAAACTGCAGACATGTTTACATTCTCTCATTAGGCAACTTAGCGTTACATATTTCCAGATATCATTAGCATGGTAAGGCGACGCTATTTTGAATGAGCGCTTGGCTGACTGTTTCGGAGGACATCTGGGATGGGGTGAAAATCATTAGCTATACTGCTAGAGCTTGGCTAGCTGTAATTGCCTTGTCTCAGAATAGCATCAAATGAACACATTCTGAAAAGGGGGTTCGATGTATCACTCAGTTAGCTCAGCAAACATCTGACTCTTATAAAAGTTTTGCCTGTCAGATGGGATATGCTTTATAGAGCAGTTTAGGGCTTCCTGCACTTTGCAAGCTCGTTAAAGAAATTATGCAAGCAGATAATTTAATGTCTGGTAAGCAAACGTTTATGACTTCATTAACTGGTGAGTATTTCCTAAGGCTGCTGCAGTTGATTGAGTGTTCATATGGAATAGACTGGACAAGGTCACAATCTCACAACTTCACTCTGAAGTGTGCTACACAGCCAACTTTATCTGCTTTTTTTATTGACCTTTAAAGAATTGTCTTAAAACTAATAACTTGTTGACTCAAATCATTGATTCAACATTCAACTTTCTTTGTCAATCTCTCACATTGTTTATTTTGTTAAAAATAACTTGTTTATCCTTGTTTCTTAAAGAAAGGGACTTGACCCAGCATTAATTATGTATGGCATTAGTGCATAATGACTGGACTCAATAACAAGATATATTTAATTGCACAAGACCTCTCAAGGCCTTCTGATAACAACACAATAACTTATGTTTATGTTCAAAGTCACAGAAAGAGGCTGATAAGAAGGAAACTTTGCTTCCCTGTTAGCGAGGCTTAGTAGGAACACATGCCCTGGAACGCTGGGTTGAGATCACATGCTGGTCAGCTTCGATTTTTGGTGTAGAATTTTTGTGTAGTGCACCACAAAAGTGGTAAGTCCTCCCCATTTGGGAGGCAGGGATGTTTCAAATGCAAGCTATTTGTCTGTCTGTTAATTATATTGACTGCAGGCTACCGGACAAATCCAATTGATTAGCCTAATTTTAGCAGATTGTCTCAGAGTTTGCTAAATTCTCACACGATTTACTTTTGGTTCTTTTTTGAGGATAGGATTATTTGGCAGTTTTACAAAAAAAAGTAGCACTGTTCTTTTTTTAAAAACACTATCTTCAATCTTTTGTTGCAGCAAACTGATAAAAATGGCCTTCTTTTGTCTTACCTTTCCATGTTTTCTGTAAGGCAGACTGCGCCTGGATAGCCGTCCCCTCTAGCAGTGAGGGGCCCCTGTGACAGGCCTGGGCGAGTTTTCCACGTCTCCATTAATCCAGTAACTGGAGAAATTAGATTCAACAAGGGGTTTGTCTGGTCCCTCAAATTGTGGCGTGAAAACGACATTGTTCCTTGCGCTCCAATCTGGTAATGAAATGAATGTCCACCTGAATTAACGCCAACAATAGCCGAAGTGGGCACATTATTATTCTCTTGGTAATAGCTGCCATCATTGGTTTCCTGTTTAATCCCCTTGGGCAGGCCATTGTTAGGAAACACACCAGGTTCATAGTTGCCATTCAGAGACGAAACAGGAGGTCCCAAGATCCCAGAAAGACTATATTCGTCAATATTATCCCTCAAAGACAAGTATGTGGTCTCTGTCGAAGGAAAGCAGCCCAGAGAGTGCTGCGGTTCAGCAAACTGGAGGTTCGAGCAAGTCACCTCTCTGTTTGGCTCGGTCTTAATGTGAGTTACGAAAGGTGAATTTGACATGGCACTCTTGCTGCTGCCTAGGCACATACTCCTGAAATCAGTGCCAGGTTCATTTTTGATATATTTAGCCACTCCCATAGCATCCAAGCCGATGTTAAAGATCTCCCCATCCACATTCTCTACCTTCGGGAACTCAAATCCCTTGAAGTCGTGCTCTCGGCTCTCAGGGCTGTTGACATCATTTTGCACTAGGCCCAATCCACTGGGTGGGCTGGAGACTGAGAAACCCCTGGATGAGTTCCTGGGACTGGACATGGACATGCTGCCAGCAGTGGGCGGACTGGAAATGGATGGTTTAATATTACAGGTATTGCCTCCATTTGTTGTTGGGCTTGAGACAGATGACCTCATGTTGGTGTTACAGGAAAGCGGTGACCTCACGCTGCCTATACTATGAGGACTGGAAACCGGAGACTTCATTACACTGAGGGGACTAGGCAGTGGAGGTGACCCCACAATGCTGGACTTTACTGGGCTGCAAATGTTGGGGCTGGTGTGTTGACAATGGGTCAAGCTGCTGGTCGCAGAATCTAGCGTCGGACAATCAGAGTCAAAGTAAGTGGGGCTGGTGGTGGATGATACCATGTTGTGTCCGGTAGGACTAGACATGGGACAGGACCCATCAGTGCTGGACGAAAGGGCAGTGACCAGAGCAGAGGGCACTGAGTCAGAGACCACAGCACACTCCTGAGGTCTACCATTGGGTAGTTGGGCCCCAGGTGGGAATGAAGCAGGGGGAGCTTTCATCTTTGGGCTCCCACTTGTTTTGGCCTGGCTGTCTTCATTTGTTCTCCCACAAAGAGGGTACAGTTTCCCTGGGCTACCCTGCCCTCCCGCAGCACCTTGTTGGGAAAAGCCAAAGTCTGCCTCTCTGGCAGCATTCATGTACAAGCCCATTGACTCTGCAACTGTTTTGGAAAGTTCCTTTGAGTCTGTTTCTGACTTGCGGTTGTTGAAGCAGTTGTTGAAGGTGGGGAAAGGTAATGGTTGATTCTGGTTAACTCTAATCATTGTTGCCTCTGTATTCTTAAAGTTGTTGTCCTTGCAGATAGATTGCACATTAGGGGTATTGCTCGAGTTAACAATATCCATGAGCACATCACTGTTTGTCAAACTCTCTTCTGCAGAGCAGATATAGTCCGCGGTGTTTGGCATCTGTGCCCATTTGTTTTCTGCTTTCGCCCCTTCGCAGCAACTTTGGTATCTTTTAGTCTCCATACCTGGGTCATTTGATAAACCTAATGGACCAATAAATGAGAGACATTTAGACCCTACTGTCAAATGGCAATGTTTTGATTAGTACAAAGAAACCTCATTAGTTTTATCGTCAGTCCAAATCACACACAAAATGATTACTGGTTTGTCTCTTTTTGGAAAATGCACCACAGCTGTATTATATAATTATAATATTATTATAAAGAAATACATAAGATTTGCTGGGCTTTAAAAAAAACTACATACATGGGAGCATTGTATTATACATAATTTTACCACATAAACATGATTTTGCTTTTTATTACCAATCCCTATAATCAGATGTAAAGTTGCTTAAATTATTAAACCAAACTTTTATATATTAAAAAAATTTTCACTTTGGTTTCACCATACCATAAAAGAGTAAATCCATCAATTTACTTTTGCTTTGAGCAGTGCTAAATTCTGACACTGTATCCACCAGCATTAGATGCAAAGCTTCACAGAATCTACTCACCCCTCTCATTGCATATTAATTATGACCTAGCAGGTAACTTTTTCAGAGCAACCCCCATGTGCTTCATTTTACACCCCTTTTAACTGTCCGCCTGCAATATTAAAGAGTTCTTTACTAAAAGACAAAAATGTGGAGGGGATGATTATGTCATACAGATGAAACGAGTATCCACAAATGATCCATGAATGCATACTGTACCTATACATACACAGACATGCAGTGCTATATTTATACTTCCTCTATATTTGAACTTGAGACCTTTAACCACTTGTTCATAATGTTCACGTCAGTGTACTGACAGGCACCATCATTACTGGTGTTAATCTTTTGCATTTATAGTTCTGGCTAATACAGAGTGTGCCATTTCCTGTTAGGTTATTTATTTCTAGATTGTATTAATATTTGTATTATTATTTTTGCATTTTGCACTGGATGCAATGAAGAATCATTTAGGGTTATTTATGCTCAGTAAAATTTTCTTTAAAGAACCATTTGTTTCCATATGTTAAAACATTTAAAATATATACAGTTGAATCAGAATTATTAAACCCCCTGAATTATTTACTAACTCATTTCTATTAACTAATTTATTTTATCTTTGCCATGATGACAGTAAATAATATTTGACAAGATATTTTTCAAGACACTTCTATACAGCTTAAAGTGACATTTAAAGGCTTAACTAGGTTAATTAGGTTAACTAGGCAGGTTAGTGTAATTAGGCATGTTATTGATATATAATGATGGTTTGTTCTGTAGACTATCAAAAAAATATATAGCTTAAAGGGGCTAATGATTTTGACCTTAAAATGTTTTTCTTTTTTTTTTCTTTTTTTAATAAAACTGCTTTTATTTTAGCCAAAATAAAACAAATAAGACTTTCTCCAGAAGAAAACATATTATCAGACAAATTGTGAAAAAATCCTTGCTCTGTTAAACATTTGGCAAATATTTAAAAAAGGTAATAAAAAAAAAGAAATTCAAAATGCATTTAATTATTCTGATTTCAACTGTATCAAGAACCCTTTTCCAACATTAAGAAATGAAAAAAGTTATATTAATGTTAAAGAACCTTTGTTTTTAAGAATGTTCTAGAATATTACAAAGATTGTTTTCATTATCTTCGAATATTTGGTGTGCTTTCCTAAGAAAGTAAAACATTCTGTCCTTCAAACGGCAACGATAGCTGCAATACAAGTACTTATTTCAGTCATTGTTTGTTGTGGCAAATGTGTTTACCATACGAAAAATTCCCTTATGCAATTCATTTAGGGGTTGGGCAGGTAATAATAATAAAAACACAATAGCTGACAGTGATATTTTGAATGCATTATTGTAAAAAAGATGATAATAAGGTATAAGTAACTATAAGTAATAAGCTACATATAAGTATACCTGGAATCTGTCAAAATTCAATGCATGTATTATATTTTTTGTAATAAATAATATGTAATAAATTGCAATAAATTGTTTTGGAACACACACACACACACATACACACACACACACACACACACACACACACACACACACACACACACACATAAATGGTTTTCACAAAATCAAAGTTACTTGTAAAAATCGTAAAAGGAAAAAAAAAGTTAATTTCCCATCCTGTTGACAGCACCAATAGGAAAAAGCAAAGCCGACCACACAAGGGCATTTGGGGTGGACTGGCTCTGTGAATTGAAACTGTCATTCACGTACAGTAAAGAAGTCTTTCACCGTTAATATTATCAATAACTACTGTACATACAGTTTACTCACGAAGCTCCGCTCTTTTACAAGCAAACTCAATCGCTAATGACAGTGCTGCTTTAAACATTTGACGTAGTTCGTTGTTTTTGTTTTGAGTTTTTTCCCCTATCGTCTTTCTTCCCACGATACCGTACTTCAGCGTACAACCATTGGACAGAAGCAGACACTCTGTCGCCAAGAGTTTATCACGCCACTCACGGATTGGTCCCGTCGCTCTGTCAGTCTCTTATTTATAAGCTTTGTTCCTACAAAATTGCTGCGACATTCTTTTAGAGCATCCAAATAACGAACTTTCCTCTATTCGCAACCAGTAAAAAAAACTTCAGAAACTTCACGCCAGTCCGGATGCGTGATATTTCATGCTGCATTGCACAGCGACCTCCAGAATGATGAGTGTGACGCAGTTGTTTCTTTTGCAAAAGAACTCCTGACTAATATCGCTGCGATGCACTTTATACATCGCATGACGTCACGTGAACAAGTATGCTTTAATGAGGGTGCATGCATTTTGACAAGAATAAAAAGTAATCCCCCGCTGCTCGCAACATCACTGCTAAACACTGCGCCTGTGAATAAAGTTTCACTCAACAAGATTCCCTGACTTCTAGCACACGCACAGTAAATACGACGGGACGGTGTTCTGCGTAATAACACAAATTAATATCCCGCGAAGAACTTAATCTTCGATATATCCACCTCAAATCTGTCATTTAACGTTAAAGCGTCATATAGCAATAATGATGTGGCATCCACTTACATAAATCCTGTCAGCCGCCTAGATTTATCTAGCACCAATGTCAAACGCACTATAGCAATAGGATGCAAAGGATGGATACATTATTGTTACACTTGTTTCGTGTTGTTTCTCACTTTAAAGTGAATGTGCGTTGCGGGGCTCCTGTCAAGTTAAATCATCGCTTGGCACAATTACGAACAAGTTTTAGACAAGTTTTAAACGCCTCTGCATTTACACTAGCAGTTCATACATATAGGTTTGCTCTTCAGTGAAAAAATATAAAAATAATAATGATAATATTAAGACATCTTACCGTAATTACGACATCCAATTTTGACAGTTACCTCTACTGCTCGCCACTAGTAATCCAATGCACAAAACGGACAAAAATGACAGGTTAAGTAGTGTTAAGAAGTATTCCCAGTGTTGCGACTGCTTGCATGTAGTTTCAGTTGTGACAGCTGAACGCACCGCAAACTGGCGCGCGCATGACGCGAGCTCCTTAACGACAGCGCACTGTACGCGCACACAACAGTCGACAGCGACTTGAGCGAAACGTCCTGTCGACACTTTTCTGTTTACGTGCACATTGCTACTAGATTGTTGAAGGCGCCCAACTGAAGACTAATAAAAACAGCCGAGGACTCAGACAGACTTGCGTAGCGACGTCATTGTGTGCACATGGACCCTCCTACTGCAATGAGAGCTCGAGAGGGAGGGGGCGATGAATGCGCTCAGGTATATACGGATCCTCGTCCAGAAGTAGGGCAAGGTAGTTTGATTACGCAGGCGCTAACCTGTGCATATAGGACAAGTCGATGTGCAAACATATAAGTGCGTGACCTTACTTGCTGAAATGGTATATAAAGCTTGATCGATTATGCATCGGTTGATCTAATCGAATCATGCACTGTTTAAACATGATTTTTCATGCTGCAAGTTTAGAGTCTTGCAGCTGTAAACGTTTTCTTTTGCACAAACTGAACTGTGGGAAAGTCATTTTGAATAGGCATTGTGTGGTTTTGCAGGGCTTCTACAGCCCACATGAAAAAAACACTGCAGTAATTTATACTTGTTTGTGAATCAGCATGTAATGTGTATTATACCCTGAATTATAGTATTTACAACACTTAATAAATGCTGCATTATACTGTAGTGTTACCTAAATTGAACTGATAAACTGTAATAAATACTGTATTATACTTTTGTTTTTATTATACTGTTGTGTATTAAAGTAATACAGTAATTGTAGAAAACTTGAGTATTGGGTTTTTTGTTTTATAGTTGTTGGATTACCATATCAACCACATAATTACTACACCATAATAATTTCAAGGATTACATTTCAAAAACACCAATACTGTAGTTTGTCTGTATTTACTGTTTATAGTCTGTATTTACTGTAAATATTGTGTTTATTGTTTTTTTTTTTCCACATATGGGTCTCAAATGTATTTAAAACTGTAATTTGCCTTTTCTCAAATTAACCATTTTCTCGTGTTTATAAAGTTGTGGCATTAAGTAATGTGTATTTGCAACTTTGTCTTGTTTTACAGTCGAAATAACTGATGTAGTCTGCTGAATAATCTGCTTCAAGTGCAGTGCAGTCATAAACAGGCCTGAAAAAACATGAATGTGTTTTACTAACCAAGCACTATATAAGTATTGCATTTTTTCCATAGGTCTAATTATTGACACCAAACTTTGGTCTGAAATAAAGGATTCTGATGAAAAACCCTCCACAAGGTGGTGCAGTTTTAGTGATTTTATTGGAATTTGTTGACATGGAAATGGTCTTTAATAACCCCATTCTTATGTAATGTTGATGTAGAGGTGTTATCACAACAATATATTTAATACCTGTAAAATTAAAAAGTGACAAAATAGCAAATACACTGTACTATAGATTTTTTATTAATCATAAATCTCAGCACAGTAAAAGCTGCAATAATGTGATATATGATTGAAATTAAAAATAACCTTTTTCTATTTTTATTTTTTTTAAAGTAATTCAGCCGTTATGTCAAATAATATGTGAGAAATTATTCTAACATGCCAATTTCCTGGTCTGGATATCATATTAATCATATTAATAACAATATTAATCATAATAATAACAATAACAATCAGCTGTTAATTATATTTTATTTAAGTTTTTTTATTTTATTTTATATTATATTTGTGTGTAAATATACAGTTGGAATCAGAATTATTAGCCACCCTTTGAATTTGTTTTTCTTTTTTTTAAATATTTCCCAAATTATGTTTAACAAGGAAATTTTCACAGTATGTCTGATAGTATTTTTTCTTCTGAAGAAAGTCTTATTTGTTTTATTTTGGATAAAATAAAAGCAGTTAAATTTTTTAAAAACATTTTAAGGTCAAAATTATTGGCCTCTTTAAGCTATATATTTTTTTCGATAGTCTACAGAACAAACCATTGTTATACAGTAACTTGCCTAATTACTCTAACCTGCCTAGTTAACCTAATTAACCTAGTTAAGCCTTTAAATGTTACTTTAAGCTGAATAGAAGTGTCTTGAAAAAATATCTAGTCAAATATTATTTACTGTCATTATGCAAAGATAAAATAAATCAGTTATTAGAAATGAGTTATTAAAACTATTATGTTTAAAAATGTGTTGAAAAAAAAATCTTCTATCCGTTAAACAGAAATGGGGGGAAAAAATAAAAAGGGGGGCTAATAACTCAAGGGGTTTAATAATTCTGACTTCAGCTGTAAACAGTTCTACATATACCGTAACTATCTAATTAATCTGAATAAACTTCATCCAGCTAATTTTGATTTTATTTTTTATTTTTATATTAATTTTTAGCTTATAATGTTACCAAATCCTATGCAGTGCAACTGGTGAGCGTACATAACCAAGAGCAGACAAAGTTTTATAGGACCAACAGCATTTTGTTTTATATTGTCCATCAAATCTGGTCAGATCTACTGCTTACTATTTGTTCCAGTTCCAGCTGGAGTGATAAACTCACTAGAAGGCACGGTAACACTTTATAATAACTGCACACTATAAATCATTTATTAAGCATTAGCATCTAGTGAATTGATTATCTGTTAAGCATTAACTCTACATTAATAAACGTTAGTAAGCAGTTTATAACTGCAGCTACAAATGCTGTTTTCTTGAATTACACCCACATTTATATTGTGTTTAATAATTGTACTTTCATACTTTGTAAATGGCTGATTTTTCATTACTAAATTAAATATTCCATTATTTAATAACCTTTTGTATTTAAGAGTAGTTGGTTGTTTTTTAAGATCATTCAGAATGAGTTAGTAAATGATTAATAAACTATTCAAATTACCATGCATATTTCTTATTTTTCAGACATATAGTAATGGTTACTATATATGTGAATAAATGCTTCATTACCTCAACTTCATGCAGTTTTGTGACCTATTCTAAAGTGAGGACTATTTATGCTTCATAAACCCCTTATAAATGACAATTAAAGACTCGGTATCAAATTAACTTTACATCTTTGCAATATTATCTAAAAAGTCAAATTACTGTAGTTTAAACATTGCTGAATAGCAGGAGTGTCAAAATACAACAAGAAATTGGATAAAACAACAACAATATAATCATTTTACAATATAAGAAGCAATGTTTAAACTGTACAGTCATTTTATTTTAGATAAGGTTGCAAAGATTTATTTTTTATTCCATACAGTTTCATTTTTGTATCTTCAAACCAATATCTATGAATAATGTTGTTTATGTTCTTTTTTCCTGTATAGAATTTAACTAAGCCGTTATTTGTCATTTACTGTATAATGGGTTTATATTTATAAAGCATAACTAGTCCTCACTTTAGATTAGGTCACAAAACTGCATGAAGTTGAGTAAATAAAGTATTTATTAACATACCAATTAACTATTAGTATGTGCCTGAATAATAAGAATTATAAATGTTAATTTCAATAGTTTATTAATCATTTACTAAAATCATTCGGAATGATCTTAAGAACAACCAACTATGCTTATATAACTAATTTGTAAGTAATGCAATACTTAATTTAGTAATGAAAAATAAATCATTAACTAAGCATGAAAATACAACTATTAAGCACATTATAAATGTGTTTGTAAGTCAAGAATTCAGCATTTATGTCTGCAGTTATAAACTGCTTACTAATGTTAATGCTTCACAGATAATAAATTCACTAGATGCTAATGCTTAATAAATATTTCCTAGTGTGTAGTTATAATAAAGTTTTACCGAAGGCACTCCAAATATCACCTCTCCCACTTATCTAGGCTACACATACCATAACGCTTTGCACACACAGCTGAGACAGTTTACCAATCTGGACACTGACACACACACAGCTGCAGATTATAAACACTGTCGGATTACATACACACTAGTGATGCGTGGATGGCGCTTATATTTGCGGGCGCTGCGAATAACCTGCTGGTCGGGCAGGTTGGGTAATAAAAAAATACATTATGATTAATTGCGGGTGGATGTATCGGGACATGGCAATAGACGAGCGAAAAAGCAGAGAGTGGGCTTTGCAGAATGGGAAGATGAGACGCCCAAAGGTGCAAGAGTAGCCTACTGTTCAAAGTTTCACTTAGAGGAGTCATCAGAGAAAAATCTGCTATCGTTCTGGAAGGAACAAGGTCGCTTATTTACACGGCTGCAACACCTTGCGATGAGAATCTTGTTCATTCCTACAACAAGCGGTGTGAGCGCTCATTCAGTGCAGCTGGTCATGTTTTGGTGGCGAGGCGGAATCGCCCAAACTTAGGCACAGTAGATGCTATTCTGTTTTTGCACAGTGCAAAAAAAAAGGCCAAGTGAACACAACATACAGTAGCTGCAGTTTAGGCTGAAGTGGCACCCTTTTGTTATCTTGTTCCTGTATCTGCAAAAGCTAAAATGTCTTATTTTTACTTTCTGTAATTATTTAAAAATGAAGAAAATGACATTTTCTAAAGACAGACTTTTGTTTTTATAAATAAATGTTCATTTAGAAATGTTTACGATTAACGTAGGCTATTATTTTACTATCAGAGATGTGCAGATAATAGCTCACTGAATCTGCTGTTTATATCCATGGTGACCTATCATCATGCCTAAAACAAAGAATTAAATTATTAAAGTGATGACTGGGTGCAGGTCAGGTGAGGATACATATATCAGATAAAACTATATGTGCAGGCAGGTGGTGGTGGATGATTAGTATGAAGCCACGGATTCAGGTGTCATTTCAGCTGATCCACACATCTCTAATACACACTATATAAACCCCTCACTCATCCACCTTCATTGTTGGTTATTGTTTTCTGTTATACTATACTCATGTTTCTTGTTTTGATTTCTTGTTTAATGATTTTTTGCTACCTGCCATGGCACTCGCCTGTTTTTGTATTACCATTTACGTTGCTGTTTTACCCCAGTTTTGTAATAATAAATAATAAATTTAGCTGCATTTAGAACTCATTTTCAATGTCAGGACTACTACCTACCTCATTTTTATTATTATTATTATTATTATTATTATTATTATTATTATTATTATTATTATTATTATTATTATTATTATTTTAATACAACCTTTTAAATATGAGCTCTTCAACAGATCACTTATCTATGTCAACTGAAGTAATTTGGTCCGCAACAGTAATTACTAAGTCTGTGTTAAAACCAGACCTTTTACTTCGAGCCTTTAATCAAATATTCATCATTAATATTTGTAGGTTAAGGTGTATTATTTAGCAAATATGTTTCTCTTCAGTGCTAGCAACTTTTTTAGGTATACCATCCTAAAACAAAAGGATCTGTTCTGCTCATTTTGATCAAATTTCCTTCTTAGGTTGACTGAGCGTGCTGCTATATATATATATATATATATATATATATATATATATATATATATATATATATATATATATATATATATATATATATATATATATATATATATATATATATATATATATATATATATATATATATATATATATTTATTATATATTATGTATATGTCATGGCGGAATCTGAAAGACAACTGTGAAAATGAAAACTAAACAGCATTCCAATGAAATAAATGAAACAAATTACTACAGTTGATAGATCCAAATAAAAGTCAAGTGCAAAATAATGTTCAAGCTTTGGTATGGTCGGGAATCTTCTCATTCTCTTGACGAGAAACTGTACAGCCATATGCAATTATACTGAACATGTAATCTGATGCAGAGTTTTAGCTGAAATGAACACTACAGTTAAACATAACTTTTTAAGCTTTTTATTGATCTTGATCTATCTAAAAATTCTTAAATCAATAAGCATTTTCTAGACAAGCAAAACATATTGTCTTGTTTTAAAATAAATATGCCGAAATTAAGTGAGTTTATCCTTAAAACAAGCAAAATAACATATGTCAAACGGAAAAACAGGATTACTTTGCCTACCACATTGGCAGATTATTTTACTTGTTTCAAGGAAAAACTCACTTAATTTTGCCATGTTATTTCTTAAAACAAAACAATGGTTTTTGCTTGTCTAAAAATATGCATTTTGTTTAATAATTTGTAGATATTTGGACCAGAAACAAGACAAAATAAATCTAATTAAGAAAAGTCTCTACTTAGAAATATTGAAGATTATTTGCAGTCTATACTTAGACATAACGTATTTTATACTGTAAAAATTGCTAATCATATGGCCTTCCATTAAACCCAACCCTTAAAGAAAACCTGTGGCAACTTTTGAATATTAAAAGACCTCATTAAGTATGAATTTTATATGTTTTGAATCACAGGGGTTTAAGCAAAACCAGGTCATACCTTTGTCATTATACATCTTTCTGTGGTATCACTTTATTTTGATGGTCCCTTTAACACGTTTTGTTGAGTTTAAGTTACACTGCATGCCAACTAATTCTTAATAGATTATAAGTAGACTGTTAGGTTGGGGTTGGGGTTGGGGTTGGGGTTAGCGTAAGTTGACATGTACTTGAAAAGTTTTTTTAGTCAGTTAAATGTGTTGAAGGAGCAGTATCAGCAGATATTAACCATACAGTCTACTAATACTCAAATGAGAGTTAATTGGCATGTAGTTGCAATGCAACTTTTAGTCAACAAAATGTGCAATAGGGACCATCAAAATAAATTATTGCCCTTTGTGCCCCATAAACTAAATACATTTATACACACAAAGATAATTGAGCAGATTATCTATCAATAAAGAATCTGTTTTATCCAGTAGTATGTTTTCATCTTACTTTTACCATAGTGAATGATTTGTGTGTAATGTTTGCATTCATTTGTTTTCTTCGTCTTCTGCTTTCTGACATCGCAACTTGTTTTTTTGGCCTTGGGTGACACGTCTCATGAAACAAAACAGAACAAAGAAACTTAACCCTCTACCGCATGCATTATGATAGATCTATAAAAAAGACATGAAGTGCTGTAAAAAGAAAACATTGGGTTTTTATTTTAAGGTACTTTATGATATGTTGCCAAATGGCAACAACAACCAATAGTGGACCTAACTTGGACATTTCTACTTTAGAAATTTCCTTATAATTAAAAATGTTGTTGTTTGAAATATTGTTTGTTTTGGTTTGATTGGTGTTGTAAACACATATCTTATAAATGATATCAGCGTTTATGTATTTCATTCTTTTAGCCTAATATTATTAAAAACAAGCATTATATTGTATTATCATGTATAAAGCATACAGTAGGTATAAATATTTCCTCCAGTTAATATTACAAAAAAAAAAAAAAAAAACAGGTCTATTACATCCAGATGCATCAGAATAATACACTAGTTATGCTCAGCATAATTGAGTACACCCCACTTTGAAAATGAAAATTTCTCTACATTTCTCAGTAAATATAGGCAATGTATTTTGGTGCATTTAAACAAAACTGATTTATTAAACATAACTTACTGGAGGTGATGTCTCAGATTTTTTTTCAAATCTGACATGAGTTGATCCTTTGTTTTTGTTGGCGTTTTCATTTGCATTCAGCAACTACTCACAATAAATGTCAGTCTGTCAGAAATCACGCCACAGAAAAACACTGCACATCATTGGCTAAACTAAGGTCTTCTTTTTCCAACAAAAAATAGAAGATTGTGGAACTTAAAGAAACCATGGCAGGGATATGAACATAAATATCATGTTGCCATATGGCAATACTATATGGTAGACAGTTAAATTGCAAAGATACAAATGCATTTCAATGCACCTTTCTTTATTTTTACCATTTATAAAAAAAATAAATAAATGGGTTGTGGACATCTAGATGGCGCAGTGGGTAGCACGATCACCTCACAGCAAGAATGTCACTGGTTTGAGTCCCAGCTGGGTCAGTTGGCACTTCTGAGTAGAGTTTGCATGTTCTCCCCATGTTCGTGTGGTTTTCCCCATAGTACAAACACATGCTCTATAAATAAATTGAATAAGCTAAATTGGCCGAAGTGTATGTGTGTGAAAATGTGAGTGTGTATTTCCCAGTGTTGGGTTGCGGCTGGAAGGGCATCCATATAATTAAGTGTGATTTCAATTGAATTTAAAACATTAAGTCTTGGGTTTGTCCATACGCTTATCTGACATTGATTTATCATACTGTATGTTATTATGATTCCTTTGACACATTTAACTGTTACTTAGAAAATGTAACTTGCTGAAAAACAGTTTGTATACTGTACTGAACGAACCTGAGTTTCATTTATTCTTTACCGCATATTCATAATATAAACAGTACAACCTGCTTATTAGCAGTCAGGAAGTGATTGCTTATTCAAAATAAGTACCAATTCAGAAGAGAATACAATTTCAGATGCAGCCACTGTTTTTATAAATGGACCATTAACATTAAAAAAATATTTATTCATTCACGGGGGAAAATAAATGAATAAAAACATTAAAAGATGTGCTGCTCTGGCTTTGTTTGGAAATTTGTTTGTAGGGAAAACCAGACAACAGGCCAAAATTGTAACTCAACTAGTACTAATATCTTTTTTTTAAACTGTTATAAATTTCATTGTACTGATATCTGAAAAAATACATTTACATTATGCTTGGATGACATTTGTCTATATCATATAGACATTTTTTAACAAAAACTCATACCAGGCTTTTTTCCGTCTTTATCTTGAATTGTAGGGTCATTCTAATAGGGTTCAACATGCAGGACTGTCAAGACCCATTATCCTGCCTTTTATTCTGCAAAGTACAGTAAGTAGCAATTTCAGGTTGAACATTGTTACAATATTTTTTTCCCATACCAACTTCACCAGTTTATCTAATAGGTCTGAAGTGTTTCAAATAATTGATTAAAGACTAATGCTTTTGAATTGTGTTCTTACTTATTGTTTTCTGTTTAAATCATTTCTCATGTTTGGCAAACCTGAAACTACTGCCAGAAGAAAATGTAAGAAATACCTTGATGCTGGAGCATTTTTACATCTTAAAGCTATTCTTGCTGAAATAGTTTGGTATTGTAATGGAGGAGAACATTTGTTGATTTAGAGCCAGATCTTATCTTTGTAGATAGCTTTTTTCTCTCCTCTGAGTGCATTATTTTGCAGTGTGAAGTTGATTTTTAATTAACACCATACTGCGCTGAATACATTATGCCTGAAAGTGATGCTGGCATTTTAAGTTCTGTAAGTATTTGTCTTCCGATTTATTTATTTTTTGTCATTTAAAGATTGTACCATATACTTATGACATAGTATACATAAAGGGTGTATTACATAATATACACATTACAAAAGTCTTGTAACCTATTTAAGTTAACAACAGATTATAACTTGACTTTTAGTTGGTCATTTGGCATCAGACGTGAATCATATGAAGGGCAAAGGCCTCTAGATTGCACTTATTTTAACAAAATAAAATATGATTATGCCTTGATTTTTAATTATATAATTAAGACAGTAAAGTCTGACTTTGCTTATAGGCAAAAGTATTTTCACTTAACAGAAATAATGTACAGTAGAGAATAAAAAATTAGTTGCAGTGGAAAAAGAAAGATTTCTGGGAGAATCTCAGGCCCATGCGGGTTCTATTACTGTAGGTCTTCGACAGTATTTGTGATGATTGGGATTCAGTTCAACAGATGATTCATTAAAAAAATCTATCTTCTGCCACTTTCCAAATGATCTACTAGAAGTCAAGTTATTGTTGCTCTTACAACTGGGATACCTTTTTCAGAAAATGGTGTTTAACAGTCATCAGCTTCTTAAATCCTCAATTTTTAATAGTTAGATTTCTAGTATTTGTAATATATAATCTTTACATCAAATTGCCAAAAAAATGTAAATATATAACACATGTGATGTGTTTCCAATACAGCATCTATAGACAGGGCAGTAAACTTGACATTGTTGTCTTTTCTGACTGCCATTATCAGACGCACACAATTTTTCCCTTTTTTGAAAGTCATAAAAACACTATCGAGAAGTTTTTCTTTTATTTTTTGAGCAAATTGGAATGCATTCACTTCTCCATAAGTTTACCCAACTATGATGACTTCAGTGAATGTTTTGTGGGAAGAACATAAATGTTAGATTATTAAATATAATTTAACAATCTAAAGAAAACATTTAAGTGTGATTTGTCATGTTTAAACTATTGTAAACCATCCCAATTGTTTTGGAAAAACTGAATTAAATACTATTTATGATGCCTCCGTATATTTAGACACTGATAATAAACTGAAATGGATACAATTTTAATTGGTTGGAGCCAATTTGCTTTTCTTTTTATAGAAACTGGTTGTTTTAAAATAGGGATAACACTTTAGTCCAATTAACTAGTGGCTTATTACCTGTTATTATTATGACACTGGCTGTGTATTTGTACTTATTCTACGATCTTTTTCTACATTCATAATCTTACCTAATACCTATATACAAGCATTACCTTAATAACCATTATTAAGTAGCGAATTATGAGTTTATAAAAGCAAAATCTCTGTTTAAAATCTGTAACCATAGATTTGGAGATCAACCTGATTACCATAGGATTTGCTTTTCCTATCATGGAAATGGTTACTGATTTTCAACTTTTTCATTATTCTGTACAAAATTTATTTTAACTGCTTAAGATGAAGTATTCAAACAGTTATATAGAACAATGTATGACTGTGAATATTGTGGTGTCAAGTGATAAATCACCCGTCGGTGGCCTACTCACACTTGCAGCTTCTTCACCATGATGTCCAGCATTCTTCAGCCAAGACTGCAGCTCTGCACAATAAATTTGGCCAGAGAAGAAATGGCCGTGTCCAACTAAGCCTGGTTTCGCTCAAGGGTTCACTTTAATCAATTGGTGAAGTTTAGTTCCTCGCCACTGTCACACTGGCTTGCTTGGTTTGGCACTTGTGGAGACAGCCTGCACTCACACCACAATCGGGCCTGGGCACGCTTATGTCATCAGTCGGTTTGATATGCAGTGACAAGCAGGCAAATATTTCGCCAAACAGTCCTTAGGGATGCAGTGACACGCAGTCAGATATTTCGCCGAACAGATCCGCCACTTTTGGCGCTTATAAACAATCATAAAGCCCTCGTGCTGCAGGAATGAGGAGGTTTGCTGAAGGTGCGCAGCTGTCGTGCAGTGAGGAGTTTGCGCATTTAATAAGCTACGGCAGTTTGCATTCACTGAACAGTAAGAAAGATTAATAAATCTATATGAAACAGTCCCTTAAAAGTCAGGTCTCGCTTTCAGTTTCGGGCTTTGGCGCGGTACGTTTGTGGTGTCAGTGCAAAACGCGCCCAAAGCCAAAGTGAACTGCGCTCAGGCCCACCTCTTCCAACCAGGCCAGGGCCGGCCAAGTGAACTGTGCTTAAGCCCGATTCAGCGCACTCACACTTCTCAAACGATCCGGGAAACGGGCCTGGGCACGGTACGGATGGCATAGTGTGAGTAGGCCCTCAGCGTTTAAACATTCAGCAGTGAATTCTAAAAACTGGACTGACAGTTTAAATTTACTAGACAGCTAAGTTAATCTGCTTTGACACAGTCTTCTTGGTAAAAACATGATATAAATAAAGATAAATTAATAAATGAAAAGGATGTGCGATGGAGATTATTAATACACTTGAAAAAATATTTATTTATTTATTTATTTGTATTTATTACATTATTTAGCAACTCTTTTTTCCAAACTGACTTAGAAATGAGGATAAAAATCACTTTAAATTATATAATAGTAGTTTATAAATGCTATGACAATTCTAAGTTACATTTTTATTTTTTTTTTTAAATTACCGGACAAACCTTGTTTTTTCAGCATGTTTGTGTTTGTGTAACCAGATCCAACCAAAAAATGCAGATCAAGCTAATGCTACTTCAAATGCTAATATAAGTACATATGTACACATTTTTTTTCTTTTCTCCCACATATCTGACCTCTACACAATCTCAAGCATTAAGATTTACTCATCGTTTAGGGTCTGAAGGCAAGACCAAAGGCAGACATTCAATATCAGTTTAACACACTAATCCACACACACAGACACCATATAATGTAATTGTCTCTCTGCCTTATCATCAAAGGTCACAGGAAGGGACAAACAGGAAAGAGCCCAAGCCCATAAACAGGTGACGAGGACTATGTTCGTGAACACACAGTTTACGTGCCTAAATAAAGAACCCCAGGTACACCATGCAGCCGCTTGTATTGAATAATGTGTTTATCCCATTACGGCTCTGATGCATATTCAGTAGGAACACTAAATATGAGCGACGTCCTGACTCCACATCAGCACATTACAGCGTCTGCCTTTTATCACAGAATAATGTGATGTTTGACGAAATTGTGTCAAATAGATTGCGAATTAATATGCTACGTGTCTTCTAGCACACATTCTGCGCAGCCTCGCCAGTTCCAGATGCCTGGGTAGCATTTCATTCGGAGGACAAAAAAACGTGGTTCACTGTGTACAAAAACATCAAGTGATCTTCAAGACTGCGCATAATATCTTGTTCCCTGCACTGACCCATTGAAAGCATATTGTTCTTTGTTGAGCTGTAAGAGTTGTAGTTGTAGAGTTGTAGAATCGGTTTTGGTCAAATCTTGTTTAAGAGCACTAATATGTCAGGCCAACAGCACTGGACTTTTTGCTGTCAGGTTTTATTTCTTGGCAGACTTTCTGTACATTGGTGGTTGAAATAAGTATATATTTAGTATCTATAAGACTCTATTTTACAGATCTTGGCGCAAAGACTAAAGCTCATGGTACAAATAAGGGCATGTCCGAATCCATTTTTGCTATTTTAAGGACGGAAAAATACACTCTGCGCCCTGGCGCATGGTCTAACAGGGTTGAACTTATTCTTTTAATGAGTTATGGGTGTTATTTGAGCATAATGTGTAATAAACCAATCAGAGTCTAATCTCACATTCCCTTTAAGAGTTAGTTGCGTCGCCCCATGACACATTTGCTATTTATATAGCGGACTTTGTAGGTGGAAAAACAAAATGCTTTCTTTACTAGGGAAAAAGCAGTTAAACTGACCATCTGCAGCACGAGAATGAGAGAATATGCTTCTTCCAATCTGCCTTTGCTTTCACTTTCTCTCTTTTGTGGATAAGGAAACGTGTTGTACGAGCAGACATTGATTAGCCTACATAATTAATTTTCTTTAAGATTTGTTTCAAAACTATCATTTTAAATTTAGTTCTAGTTTCTAGCAAACAAAAAAATGAACAATAATAACGAAGTGTGGTCAAACAATGGAGTTACATCCAAATACACATGCCATGCCCCACATGGTCCAAAACCTGACAGGTGGACAAATCTAAGCTTGTTTTTAATCAAACAAATATAAATAATACTGCTATTAATAATAACATTATACCAATGGACTTTAAACATGCTTTCAGTTTGTCTATTAAACAGTCTATTTTAGTTCCTCAAAATAGCAACGTGCTAACAAAGCATGAACACTTTTTTTCTAAACCGAAACATCCGAAGCAAAGATTTGTTTCAAAACTATTTCTAATTCTAATTTCCAGCAAATGAATAAATTAATAATGATAATAAAGTGTGATCAAAAAACTGAATTATATATAAACGCACGTCCTATTTTTATACCCCTATGATTTCATGATCTCTGAAACCTGACAGGTGGACAAATCTAACCTTGTTTTTATTAAAGCAAATATAAATATGCATATAATAAATAATACTGTTAATAATAATAATAATAACATTTTTCAAATGCAATTTGTCATGAAAAAACTGAAAAAAGTCCCCTGAGATGAGGCTTGGAGGTAGTGGTTTTTAAATTTATGTAGAAAAATTATATTTTTTGTCATTTTTAAACCTTTGTTTTATATAAAGAAATTCGCTGGACTCAATTCAGTTCCCCAAAAAAGCAATGCTCCAACAATGCGCCTTAACACATCTCCTTTCTAGACTGGCACACATGAGTCCACAAAGTGGCACAAAATTTATTTGCTTTTTGAACAACTTAACGAAAACCATAAAAAAATTGCTGTTGTGCTTGTTTGAAAATAGCAACAAATCACACCAAACACGTCTTGCGCCTTATTGTGCTGGTTGTATGACAGGGCCCATAGTCTATAGTTTATAGTCTAGAAATGTAATTTGCAATGGAAAATGTATCTATCTCGGTGTAAAATAAAGGCCAGAATATTATATACAAAAGAATTTGGAATTAAATGGCATGAATTTTATTTATTTATTTATTTATTTATTCATTCATTTTGTGGCATCTTATGACACATGCATCTGTAATAATTTTGTCTCCAGATACAGATTTTTTTATGTGAATGTTTTTAAAATGAACCATGTGAATAAAGGCTTGCCATTAACAGAATACAGGTCAACAGCCATTTGTATCTTGTGAACAATGGCAAAGACAAATGGTGCCATGGATAATGAAAATATCACATTTACGCATCAATGGGTGGAATGAAAACCCTCTATTTGTTAATAATTTCTAGTGACTAAAAAAAGACAACCAAAAACAACTAAAAGGCTTATGATATTCTATGTGAAAACATGTGTTATTTTAAGCTGATTTGCCTTTTTATTGTAGGTATTTACTATTTTATTTACTTGATTTTTGTTCATTTATTTGCATTGTGGGCTGCAATGTTGGTTTATTATAAGTTATAGATATAAATATGATAAAGGCAGATACAATTCATGAAAGAATCCATTTAGCTAATTCATTCAAAACACTGATTCATTCAGGTAGGAAACATTACAGCTGTCTAAAATCAATCAGAGAATCATCCTATGAAGAGAGTCGGGTTGCAACAGAGGTGAAGTTCCAGATGCAGCTTTATTTAGGCAAAGGGATAGTCAGATAGTCAAACGGTACAACACGGGAAGTTCAATGGAGTAATTCAGAAACACAGGTGAATGTTCAGGACAGGCAGCTAAAGAACAAAACAATAAAACAAACAAGAATTCAAAAACACGAAAAGCAAGACAAGGAAAATGCTTGAAAAATATGTGCTGTGTTTATAGTCCATTGCTGCGTCCTAATTCACACAATTATACTTTAGCCTAAAAGTGCGTATTTTTGTGAAGGAAAATATATACTTTGAGTATATATTTGAAATATTTGAGTGTGTAACAGAAGAGTATGCAAGCTTTGGGACACACAATTTCCTCGTTAACAGATTGCTGTGTTGTCAACGCAATCTCACGGCAATTCGTAACTTTTTGATTTAGTGGCTAATTCATATGAATTCATATTATCTAATTTGTACAATTTAGTACGATTTGCTCATAACGCAATGATGGTTAGGGGTGGGGTTGGGTGCCATGGCTCCTTTTAAAATCGTTCAATTTGTACAAATTAGCAACTAAACTGACAAAACTGACAAAATACTTACGTTTCCTCGTGAGCTCAGGCTGGTGTTGCTTAGTTATGAGCTCTGTCAATCATTTACACATCATCCTCATTTCTTTCATATTTAATTTCCTACCTTATTGGAGAAGCAGCAGCAGGTTAATCTCTCATTCACGAGTCTTTAATGCACATAAATCTCCTCAGGTTTTTGGATAATTATGCATCCAGATGTTAATGTCCAAACATGCCTTTATAAAAGTTCAGTATTTTTGTTCCAGGTGAAATATAACATAATATTAAAATATTAATAACATTAAAGAATAATATTAAATATTTTCCATTGGGCTAGATATTAATTAACAGTCATACAAACATTTCACGGGTCCAAAATATTTGTAGTTTATTTAACAAATATCAAATATATAATATAATTTAAATTAACAAAAATCAAATTCACGTCCAATGTGCAATGTACTGTGAGCAATATCAGGGATAAGAGTATGGACGGTTAAACACTTAAAATTATTACCAGAAATAGTATAGTAAATAGTAAAGATCCCACTTTATATTGTTGCTTATACCTGTGAACTTACATGGTAACTTGGTGTGTAAGTACACATTGGTACATAATATTTACTTGTGTAATACTGGTGTAACTACACACATGTAACAACACACTGAAAAGTATGTGTAAGTTCAAATGTGTTACATGACATTGGTAACAACACTAAGAAAGTAAACACCTGTAACAAGAATTATGTAAGTGAATTGCGTAACAACACGTATATGCAGGTGTTTTCCCACTGAACATTGTATGGCAGAATTAATGCTGCATTAAAAGGTTTCACCTTGTGATGCCAGTGTACTTGCATGGTAACTCCACAGGAAATGTCCACTCAATATAAAGTGTAAAATGGTCACAAATTATTGTGTAACTTGTAAAAATATCTTTTATGCAACACTTTATTAACAGAGTACTTAACATGGAAACTCCTCAGGAACTGTCCACCCATTGCAAAAAAAACTGGGTGTAAATAAAATGTAACAGTTTTTTAATAAGTGTACTTCCAAAATGGTCACAAACTACCGTTTAATATAAATCCTAACCCAACACTTTATTAATAGTGTACTGACATCAAAACATGCAGATGTCATCTCAGGAACTATCCATCCATGTCCTCATATAACTGTAGCAAGGGAAAACACATGGTGAATCCACAGGAATAGTTTCTAAATATGTAGTGTAACTTTATTGCACTGCAGTTCCAATGTTCTAGCAAAGTAACAGGATACTTATTTACACTGTAACTGTAAAGTCAGATTTTTTTAACAAAGTGCCAGCAATCACAAAAGAAAAAGAAAAAAAGAGCAATGAAGAAAACAATCAGTCCTTTGAATAATATCCCTGGATCTATAAAAGCAAAACTGTGACATTCATATTTGATTTTTACTCTGTAACATAGTGTTTTACACAAGTACTTTGAGTAAGCTATGAATTTATCAAAACAAGTTAATTGTTTGCATTATCATGAAATTTTTGAATCCGAAAAAAAAAAAAAAACACAATATAAACAGCAAATAACATAGGAAAAAAACAGCATATTTTCAATGAACCCTGTATGCTTTTCTAATGTCATGGATCTCATGTCAGGCACCTTTACTATTTTGCCTTCCCAGCCAGTAGTGCGACTGAATTAATTTTAAATGTTTTCTCAATAGTTTTGTAGTCTTTAATTTGTAACCATTTTACACTTTATATTCTGTGATGCTCTGTGAGACTGTTGTGTACACCCCGATTTGATATAGAATTCACTTTAATGTGTGAAATTACTAGTCATAAACAAATATTTTCTCAATTCAAATGAATAGTGGTTTGGATTCAGAAACAGTATTCCATGTCACTGATATGTCACAACTTAAGCGGATAACACAAATTGGCCATAATGTATGTGAGTGTGTGTGAATGCAAGTGTATGGGTGTTTTCCAGTACTGGGTTGCAGTTGGAAGCCCATCCACTGTGTAAAACATATGCTGGATGAGTTGGCGGTTCATTCCGCTGTGGAGACCCCTGATGAATAAAGCCGTAAAAAAATTAGTGACTGAATGATTAGTTGGTCGCGCAAGCTACTTTACAGTGATATAACCAGCTCCTAACCAGCCTCAACACAGCATGTTATATACAATATTGTCATGGATCTGTGTGATTCATGGTTTAAACAGGAAATCCTGCAGTATGACTTTGACTTCACATTGGCTTAGTATGCATTTATGCACTTAGTAGCTGCTTAAATCTAAAACCGCCTTACATAGCATGAATGCATTCAAGGTTCAGCATACATTTTATCCAGAACCTTTGACCACAGTGTTGCTTATACAACATGCTGTTTGAGCTGCAAGAATTTTGCTACAAGCCATTTCAGGCTTTATAGCTTGTTTTCACCTGGTGAAATGTAGTCACAATGACTACAGCATAGCAAAAGCTACTACTAATGCACCACATTTCTTCCTACTGCACATTTAAGAATGCAGATGGCATTGTGGAGCAGTGTTGCCAGAGGTGCCCACACAAACATCCATGTGTGTAACTTTGCCTTCGCGATGCTTCCATTCATCCGCCACAACACCACAGACACTAGCAAATATCCACCCACACAGCGGCTCGCTCATCCAAACACACCTTTAAAACTAACGCGATTAGTGTGGGCGGCTTTAGTGGGCTATTGACCCCGGCTGAACCAAGCAGAGCCCGCCAGTGGTGTTCAGACTGGAAGACAAAGTGGGTCAGTGAGAGGGTGATGTAATGTTAAAGCAGAAGAGAGGGAGAGAGGATTGAGGGGATTAAAGCAGTCTCTTTTTCTCTCCGTCTCTCGTTCTATCACTCTCTTTCACTTTCTGACTGCCTCTCCATCTAGTGTTTTCCCACCTATTCCTCTTTCTTTGGATCTTCTGTCTCTCCCACTTGGCGTCATTGATCAGCATCCTCCAATTAAGAAGTGCCACAAACAGAGCAGAGCTGAGTTGAATCCTGACATTTTAGAATTGTGAGGAATATACTGTAACTTAGATAATAGATTAAAAATACATTTACAACAAACACATTCAAACCTGATGAGGTTGCAAGAACACCACAAAGTTCTCTCCTATTTTTAGAAGAAGATTTTTTAATATTAGACATTATATTAAATATTATACAGCTTTTGTTTAGGTGTAAAGGGGTGTTCCAAGAATAAATGGGACATTCTTCAAGACTAGATATATAGCAAAATCTAGACTGTAGAAGTCAAATACTTGGTATTTCTGACTGTTCAAATAATATTGTGGCGAACTGAGTTTTTGTCATGTCATATTTACATCCGAAGCTTCTATTTAGATTTTAGCATTAAGCTTTTGAATGTCTGTTATCATATTTTATGAAGTCATCTACCTAAAAATACAATTGGAGCTTATAATTGTGTGTGAACAGCCACTGGAAACCATATAAGGAGCAAAAAAGGAAGTCAATGGCTGTTTTTTTTTTTTTTCCCTGGCATCCTCAGAATGTATTCTTTAGTGTTCAACAGAAGAAAGACACTCAAACAGATTCTGTTTGTTTGTTTGTTGTTTGCTTTATTTATATAGCACATTTAAAAATAACAGACGTTGACCGAAGTGCTTTACAAGCTCAAGCAGGTTTCGAACAGTGGGAAATGATGTCAGTATTTTATTTTATTAATTTTTTTAATATTTTTTTTTTTTTTTGGGTGAACTATCTAACAGCAAAGGAAAATTGTGTAGTGGAAAATATATTGTGGAGTGGAGTATATATTGTGGCAGTGTCCTGATTTCTGCTGTATATGTTAGGTTTTTGGTAAAACTTTTTTACAAAAAAAGACTATTTCAATGAGCTGATGTTAGCATATTCAGCTTTTTTATGTATACTTTCTTTTACAAGGAATTTCCCATTGAGACATGCATCTGTTCTACCAGGGGGTCCTGGCCAAAATTGCAGCACATAAAGTTTAAGATACAAAAATACACATACATAAAATATCATAAATTAAAATTTACACAAAACATTCACCTGATTCTTTCAGGTAAGAACTCAAAATTATTTAAAAAAAAATGTTTAGAGGTGGAATTGTTTCTAACATGATAACAAGACATATTTCATTCCAAAAATGTAGGGCCAAAGGAGGAAAACGCCGTTTTACCAAACTCCGTACACACTCTAGGAACAGTTAAATGTAATTTATAACAACTTTGTGTACTTTAACTACAAGTATAATATGATAAAAGGTTACATACAGTATATGTTTATATATATATATATATATATATATATATATATATATATATATATATATATATATATATATATATACACACACATATATATACACATACATATATATACACACATATATATATATATATATATATATATATATATATATATATATATATATATATATATATATATATATATATATATACAGTATATACTATCCAGTTTTTTTTTTTTTAATAATGACAAGTTTGCATGCATATAAACAACATCTCCATAATCTACTGAAAGAAAACAGCTTTTGATAAGTATTTTTCTTACTTTGAGAGAAAGGCACTTCTTGATACAAAAAAGAAAACCTAATTTACGCCTGAGCTTCTTTGCAAGATTTTCAATATGAATATTAAAACCCAACCGTTCATCAAGCCAAATTTGCCAAGTGTGCACAAACACAAGGAATTTTTTGTGTTTTTTTAGGAGATCAGGATACATTTAGTACATGCATACTTATCAACACAAGAACAAAGAAGGACAAAGTAAACAATATAAATTCTAAAGCTATATTCTATATATACATTTTCACAGTATGTCTGGTAATATTTTTTCTTCTGGAGAAAGTCTTGATTGTTATTTTTTGGCAAGAATAAAAACATTTTTAAAAACCATTTTAAGGTCAAAATTATTAGCCGCATTATATAAATATTTTCAATCGTCTGTAGAACAAACTATTGTTATACAATAACTTGCCTAATTACCCTAACCTGCCTAGTTAACCCAATTAACCTAGTTAGGCCTTTAAATGTCACTTAAGCTGTATAGAAGTGTCTTGAAAAATGCAGTAAAATATTATGTATTGTCATCATGGCCAAGATAAAATCAATTAGTTATTAGAAATGAGTTATTA